>NC_069365.1:61747500-62047500 GCF_021730395.1 Mercenaria mercenaria
ATCGGAAATGGTTTTCCATGTTCAGGCCCCTGTGTCCTTGACCTTTGATGGAGTGACCCCAAAATCAATAGGGATCATTTACTCTTTATGACCAATCATCCTATGAAGTTTCAACATTCTGGGTCAAGTGGTTCTCTAGTTATTGATCGGAAATGGTTTTCAATGTTCAGGTCCCTGTGACCTTGACCTTTGACGGAGTGACCCCAAAAACAATAGGGGTTGTCTACTCCAGCAGCCCTACAACCCTATGAAGTTTGAAGGTTCTAGGTCAAATGGTTCTCCAGTTATTGCTCGGAAATGAAGTGTGACGTACGGACAGACGGACAGGGCAAAAACAATATGTCTCCTGGGGGAGACATAATTATATGCTCGCTGTAAACAAAAGTTCTACCATTCTGGTTTAATCTGACCTTGACCTTTAACCTATTAACCTAACAAGAGATTACAGATTGATCTTGGTGTCAAATTTCATTTAGGTACAAAACAATGTGTATGTGGTTCAAATTTGAAAGTGGTGGCTTGAGAAATGTGAAAGCACGTAACTAGATCAATTTCAAGGTAAAGTTTATTTCGGTAAACAGAACTATGCATGTGCTTCGAATCTGGAGGCTGTAGCTTGAGAAATGTGAAAGTAGGTAATAGATAAAAATCAATGTCAAATTTCAATTCAGAACACAAAAATATGCATGCAATCCAAATTTGAAGCCTGTACCTTCAAAAATGTGAAAATAGGTTACAAGGTCAATCTCAAGATCAAAGTTCATTTCGGTACACAAAACTATGCATGTGGTTCAAATTTGAAGGCTGTAGCTTGAGAAATGTGAAATTAGGTCACTAGGTCAAAATCAAGGTCAAATTTTATTTCGGAACAATAAACTATGCAAGTGGTCCAAATTTGAAGCCTGTATCTTCAGAAATATGAAAGTAGGTCACTAGGTCAATGTCAAGATCAAAGTTCATTTCAGTATACGAAAGTACGCTTGTGGTTCAAATTTGAAGGCTGTAGCTTGAGAAATGTGTAAGTAGGTCACTAGGTCAAAATCAAGGTCAAATCTTATTTTGGAACAAAAAACTATGCATGTGGTCCAAATCTGAAGCCTGTACCTTCAAAAATGTGAAAGTAGGTTACTAGGTCAATAACAAGGTCAAAGTTTTTTTCAGTACACAAACCTATGCATGTGGTCCAAATTTGAAGGCTGTAGGTACAGAAATGTGAAAGTAGGTCACTAGGTCAAGATCAAGGTCAACTCATGTCAAGGTTTATCTTGCCACTTAAAACTATACATGTGGTCCAAATTTGAATGATGTAAGTTATGGACATGAAGATTCTAAGTTTTTCCCTATATAAGTCTATATGAACCATTTGACCTCTGAGGCAGGGCCATATTTGACCAGAGACGGATAACTTGAACAACATTGGTAGAGAACCACTAAATGATGCTACATTACAAAATACCAAAGCCATAGACTTTGTGGTTTGGACAAGAAGATTTTCAAGGTTTTTCCCTATATAAGTATATGTAAACCATGTGACCCCCAGGGCGGAGCCATATTTGACCCTAGGGGAATAATCTGAATAATCTTAGTAGAGGATCACTAGATGATGTCATATACAAAATATCAAAGCCCTAGGACCTGTGGTTTTGGACAAGAGGTTTTTCAAATTTTTTTCCTATATAAGTCTATATAAACCATGTGACCCTAGGGGTGGGGCCATATTTGACCCCAGGGAAATAATCTGAACAATCTTGGTAGAGGACCACTAAATTTTGCTACATACCAAATATCAAAGCCCTAGGCCCTATGGTTTTGGACAAGAAGATCAGAAACCATTTAACTGTTCCTGGCCAATGTGACCTTGACCTTTGACCTAATGACCTCAAAATCAATAGGGGTCATCTGCTGGTCATGGCCAACCTAACTATCAATTTTCCTGACACTAGGCCCAAGTGTTCTTGAGTTATTGCCTGGAAACCATTTTACTGTTCCTGGTCACTGTGACCTTGACCTTTGACATACTGACCTCAAAATCAATAGGGATCATCTGCTGGTCATGACCAACCTCCCTATCAACTTTCGTGACCCTAGGCCTAAGTGTTCTTGAGTTATCATCCGGAAACTGTTTTACTCTTCAGGGTCACAGTGACCTTGACCTTTAACATACTGACCTCAAAATCAATAGGTGTCATCTGCTGGTCATTACCAACCTCCCTATCAACTTTCATGATCCTAGGCCCAAGTGTTCTTGAGTTATCATCCGGAAACCGTTTTACTCTTCAGGGTCACTGTGACCTTGACCTTTAACATACTGACCTCAAAATCAATAGGAGTCATCTGCTGGTCATTATCAACCTCCCTATCAACTTTCATGATCCTAGGCCCAAGTGTTCTTGAGTTATCATCCAGAAACCGTTTTACTGTTCAGGGTCACTGTGACCTTGACCTTTGACATACTGACCTCAAAATCAATAGGGGTCATCTGCTGGTGATGACCAACCTCCCTATCAACTTTCATGATCCTAGGCCCAAGTGTTCTTAAGTTATCTTCCGGAAACGGATAGGTCTACATTCCGACCGACCGACAGACCAACCGACCGACCGACATCTGCAAAACAATATAACCCTCCTTTTTCAAAGGGGGGCATAATTATAGAAATAAACAAAGGGCCATAACTCACTAAAAAACTGTTGAACCAGTCTGATTTTCAGGGGGACACAACTAGGGTACCAATACATCATTCTGATAAAGTTTGGTCAAAATCCCCCCAGTAGTTTCTGAGGAGATGCAATAACGAGAAATTGTTAACGGACGGACTGACGGACGGACCTAGGACGCAGAGTGATTTGAATAGCCCACCATCTGATGATGGCGGGGTAATAAAAACAAGAGCACTGCAATTGACGCAAATGCAGAACAATATACACACAAAACAAAGTCATACGACCTTTGACCCCTAAGTTGACCTTGACCTTGAAGTGAGCCATCCGAAACATACGCTCTAAGTATTGTTTCGATGAGGTGAACATGTGTGTCAGGCTTCTTTGAAATCCTTCAAGGGGTTCAAGGGTTACAGAGCGGAAGGGAAATTGCTAACCAACAGACATACAGACAGACGGACACCAAGCGATAACATAATATGTCCCTTCGGGCGAATAAAAAGGAATCGAAATCTTATGGTGATACAAGTTGTGTGCAAGTTTGGTTAAAATCAAATCATAAATGAAGCTGCTATTGTGCAGACAAGGTCAAAATAGCTAAGTCCAAAGGACAGGAACAACAAAGGGAAGAATTTAACCAAAATTAAAAAAAAATCTTACAAGGTACAGATATGTCAAAATACACCTAAAAATTGGAGGTACCATTCATGTTGTACCACAGAAAAGTGGTCCGGTTTTTCCCTACGGCCATTAATAAAAAAGTTTCTTAAATGAGCTATTTATAGTAACATAAAAGGGAAGTAATTAAAAAAACTTATTGCAAGTGAACAAAAGAAGGATCTGCCAAACAGAAACAAGAGCACTGCAATCGACACAAATGCAGAGCAATATACACACAAAACAAAGTCATATGACCTTTGACCCCTAAGTGTGACCTTGACCTTGAAGTGAGCCATCCGAAACATGCGCTCTAAGCATTGTTTCGATGAGGTGAACATTTGTGTCAGGCTTCTTTGAAATCCTTCAAGGGGTTCAAGAGTTACAGAGCGGATGGGAAATTGCTAACCAACAGACATACAGACAGACGGACACCGAGGCGGTAACATAATATGTCCCTTCAGGCGAATAAAAAGGAATCGAGATCTTATGGTGATACAAGTTGTGTGCAAGTTTGGTTAAAATCAAATCATAAATGAAGCTGCTATTGTGCAGACAAGGTCAAAAAAGCTAATTTTGGCCCTTTCAGGGGCCATCACTCTGGAACCCATTATGGGATCTGGTTGGTTCAATAAAGGAACCAAGATCTTATGGTGACACAAGTTTTGTGCAAGTTTGGTTAAATTCAAATCATAAATGAAGCTGCTATTGTGCAGACAAGGTCAAAATGGCTAATTCTGGCCCCTTCAGGGGCCATAACTCTGGAACCCATACTGGAATCTCACCAGTTCAAGAAAGGAACTAAGATCTTATGGTGATACAAGTTGTGTGCAAGTTTGGAAAAAATCAAATCATAAATAAAACTGCTATTGTGCAGACAAGGTCAAAATAGCCCATTTTGGCTCTTCAGGGGCCATAACTCTGGAACCCATAATGGGATCTGGCCAGTTCAAGAAAGGAACCAAGATCTTATGGTGATACAAGTTGTGTGCAAGTTTGGTTAAAATAAAATCATAAATGAAACTACTATCGTGCAGGCAAGAAATTGTTGACGCACAAAAATAGCAAATTCTGGCCCTTTAAGGGGCAATAACTCTAGAACCCATGATGGGATCTGGCCAGTTTTTGAAAGGAATTGAAATATCATGCCAATACAAGTTTTGTACAAGTTTGATCAAAATTGCTTGCAAAAAGTGGTCTCTTAGATATATATAATCTTGTTCACAAGAAATAGTGGACGAACGAGGGACGGACGACGGATGAAGGGCGATCACAAAAGCTCACCCTGTCACTATGTTACAGGTGAGCTAACAAAAAAGGATGTAACACAGAAAACATTAAATGACTGGAGAAAAAATATCTTTGGTACTATGAATTAAAGGTGGTCAATCACATTTAAATAACATTTAATGACATTTTTTACTTTTTGTATATTCTGGTAGAGAATTATTTAAGGAACAAAAAGACCGATTACATAGAGTTAGATTCCTATTTGAAATGTATATTTTATTATTTTTATAAAATTTTGTAATAACTCCCCTTTAATATGAAAGTATATAAAAAGCTGGGTATTTCTTTTTATTTAGATACAATGTCTAGTTTTACATTTGCATTTGATAGACATATCAACTATTGAACAATCTGAACCAAAATGCAAGTTTAAAAGCTGTGTGTAGCTTCTGAATTCATTTATTTCCAATCTATCTTGGTTGTGCAACCAAGATAGGCAAAGGGAGGTAATAATAATTTTTCAAACTTATGTTTCTAATGAATTCCATCTAAATACATAATTTCTAATGCAAATATTTTACAAATATATTACAATATGTCTAATATTTATACATTTCCTTAGGCAAAGTATGTTTATCAAATTTATACTTATGATAAAATAACTCTATCTTGGTTGGGCAGCCAGGATAAGAAAATGAAATTTTAAAAATACCTCCAGTGAAAATCTAATTTGTATTAAGTGTTAAGTGAACATGAATGAGTGTAAATGATCAGATGCTAAAGTTTCGAACAAATCCGTTACATGGCCAAAATCTGATTATCTACATTTAAAACAAGAGGGCCATGATGGCCCTATATCACTCACCTGAGTACCATTGCCTTAACCAAAAACAAAAAGAAAAAATTCTTACAAAGTACAGATATGTCAAAATACTCCTAAAAATTGGAGGTACCATCCATGTTGTACCACAGAAAAGTGGTCTCAGTATTTCCCTACAGCCAATAATAAAAAAGTTACTAAATAAGCTATTTATAGTAACATAAAAGGGAAGTAATAAAAAAATATTGTAAGCGAACAAAAGAAGGATCTGCCAAATAAAAACAACAGCACTGCAATGAAACGCAAATGCAGAGCAATATTCACATAAAACAAAGTCATATGACCTTTGACCCCTAAGTGTGACCTTGACATTGAATTTAGCTATCCAAAACATGTGCTCTGCACATCCTTTCAATGAGTGAACATCTGTGTCATGTTTCTCTGAAATCCATCAAGGGGCACAGAGCGGAAGGGAAATTGCTAACCAACACACAGACAGACAGACGGACACAAGATAAAAAAGAATCGAGATCTTATGGTGATACAAGTTGTGTTCAAGTTTGGTTAAAATCAAATCATAAATTTATGAAACTGCTATTGTGCAGACAAGGTCAAAATAGCCAATTTTGGCCCTTTCAGGGGCCATAACTATGGAACCCATTAAGGGATCCGGCCGGTTCAAGAATGGAACCAAGATCTTTTGGTGACACAAGTTTTGTGCAAGTTTGATTAAATTCAAATCCTAAATGAAGCTGCTATTGTGCAGACAAGGTTGAAATAGCTAATTCCTGCCCTATCAGGGGCCATAACTCTGGAACCCATTATGGGATCTGGCCAGTTCAAGAAAGGAACGAAGATCTTATGGTGACACAAGTTTTGTGCAAGTTTGGTTAAAATCAAATCATGAATGAAGCTGCTAATAGCTAATTTTGACCCCTTCAGGGGCCATAACTCTGGAACCCATAACGGAATCTTGCCAGTTCCAGAAAGGAACCATGATCTTATGGTGATACAAGTTGTGTGCAAGTTTGGCTAAAATAAAATTATAAATGAAGCTGCTATTGTGCAGACAAGGTCAAAATAGCTAATTTTGGGCCTTTCAGGGGCCATAACTCTAAACCCATAAAGGAATCTGGCCAGTTCAAGAAAGGAACCGAGATCTTATGGTGATACAAGTTGTGTGCAAGTTTCGTTAAAATAAAATCATAAATGAAACCACTATCGTGCAGACAAGAAATTGTTGACGCACGCACGGACTGACGACGGACGAAGGGTGATCACAAAAGCTCACCTTGTCACTATGTGACAGGTGAGCTAATAAACATGTTTACATTGCTTACAGGCATGTAAAAACAATTTTAACAAGAGGGCCATGACGGCCCTATATCGCTCACCTGAGTACCATTGCTCTTAATGATAAGATCAAGTTTTGACATAGATCACATAGGCATACACATTAACAAGAGGGCCATGATGGCCCTATATATCGCTCACCAGAGTTGATCAGGCCTACTGACCTAGTTTTTGACCCCACATGACCAAGAGTTGAACTTGACCTAAAGATCATCAAGACCAACATTCTGATTAAATTTCATAAAGATCTGGTTACAAATCTTGCCTCTAGAGTGTTCACAAGATTTCCCTTGATCTGACCGGGTGACCTAGTTTTTGACCCCACATGACCAAGACTCGAACTTCACCTACAGATTATCAACACAAACATTCTCACTAATTCTCATGAGTTTCAAACTTAAGTTGTTGTCTCCAGAGTGCTGAAAACATTTTCCTTTGATCTGGCCTACTGACCTAGTTTTTGAACCCACATGACCCAGATTAAAACTTGACCTAGAAATGATTAAGACAAACATTCTGAACCAGTTTCATAAAGATTGAGTTACAACTGTGGCCTCTAAAGTGTCCACAAGCTTTTCTTTTGATTTGACAAGGTGACCTAGTTTTTGACCCCACATGACCCAAATTCAAACTTGACCTAGAGATCATCAAGACTAACATTCTGACCAGAAGATTGGGTCAAAAATGTGGTCTCTAGAGTGTTAACAAGCTTTTCATTTGATCTTACCTACCGACCTAGTTTTTGACCCCACATGATCAAGTTTCAAACTTGACCTAGAGATCATCACAGCTAACATTCTGACCAAGTTTCATAAAGATTCGGTCAAAAATGTGGTCTCTAGAGTGTTCACAAGCTTATCCTTTGATCTGACCTACTGACCTAGTTTTTGAACCCACATGACCCAGTTTCGATTCTGACCGAGAGATCATCAAGACTAACATTCTGACCAAGATTCATAAAGATTGGTTCAAAAGTGTGGTCTCTAGAGTGTTCACAAGCTTTTCCTTTGATCTGACCTACTGACCTAGGTTTGACCCCACATGACCCAGTTTCAAACTTGACCTAGAGATCATCAAGACTAACAGTCTGACCAAGTTTCATAAAGATTGGGTCAAAAGTGTGGTATCTAGAGTGTTCACAAGCTTTTACTTTGATCTGACCTACTGACCAAGTTTTTGAGTCCACATGACCCAGTTTCAAATTTGACCTAGAGATCATCAAGACTAACTTTTTGACTAATTTTCATAAAGATGCGGTCAAAAATGTGGTCTCCAGTGTGTTCATAAGCTTTTCCTTTGATCTGACCTACTGACCTAGTTTCTGACCTCACATGACCCAACTTTGAACTTGACCTAGAGGTCATCAAGTCTAACATTCTGACCAAGTTTCATAAAGATTGGGTCAAAAATGTGGTCTCTAGAGTGTTCACAAGCTTTTCCTTTGATCTGACATACTGACCTAGTTTTTGATCCCACATGACCCAGTTTCAATCTTGACCGAGAGATCATCAAGACTAACATTCTGACCAAGTTTCATAAAGACTGGGTCAAAAATGTGGCCTCTAGTGTGTTCACAAGGCAAATGTTGACGGACGCCTGATGCCGCCAGACAATGACCGGTCGCAATAGCTCACCTTGAGCACCTTGTGCTCTGGTGAGCTAAAAATCATCAGGATAAATATTTTTTTTTTGTAACAGTCCCTTTTGACCTAGTCAGGGCCAATTTCCATACCAAGTTTGAGGGTCCTAGGGTCAAATGCTGCATTTTTGTACTAGCATGACTGTTCCATACCCTTGAAGACTTGAATAACAATCTTATAATCATTAGATGCTGCTGAGGTATATTCATAAAATAAAGGGAGGTAATTTGTCATAAATTCAGTCAAAAGTTATATACCCTGATTGTCAAAGTCCATCTGATAGCATAAATGACATTTCAAATCAGTATCTTTATTCGTTACTGTGATACACCCATTTTAATTTGAAACAAAGGGAGGTAATTTGATATAAAATCAGTCCATGGTTAACTACCTTGACTGTCTCAGTCCAATTAATGACAATAATGAAATTTCAAATGAGTCCTATAAACACTTACTGAGATAAATCCATTTTTATTAAAATCAGGGCAGGTAATCATGCATTGGTATATGCATGTAGAAGAGTACAAACCTTTACAACAATATATTAGGAAAGTATTCATTTCGATAAACGTTCAATTAAGAGTTATCTAACATGACTATTACCACGGAAGACATAAATAACGTTTCAAACCAATCTCATTAGAAGCTGCTAACATATATTCATTTACAAAAAAACAAAGGGAGGTAATTTGTCATAAATTCAGTCAATATGTATCTTCACTGATTGTCTAAGTCCATCTGATGTCATAAATGAAATTTCAGATCAGTATCTTCATTAGTTACAGAGATATACTTAATCTGAAATAAAGGAAGGTAATTTGACATCAGTCCATAGTTATCTACCCTGATTGTCTCAGTCCAACTACTGACAATAATGAAATTTCAAATGAGTTGTATAAGTACTTACTGATATAAATCCATTTTTATTAAAATCAGGGGAGGTAATCAGATATAAAATAATTCTGGATCAGACAGATTCATCATGGAATTCAAGATTTTTTGTTGCTGAAGATATTTTGCAAGATTGTATCAAATCAAACCATAAATGAAGTCTCTAAAAGCCAAAATAGCAAATGTTGGACCTTTAAGGGGACATAACTCTGGAACCCATGATGGGATCTGGCCAGTTTTCGAAAGGAACCCAGATATTATGCCAGTACAACTTGCATGCAAATTTGATCAAAGTTGATTGCAAAATGTGGTCTCTTTTGTGTTCACAAGCCAAAAATAGTAAATTTCGGCCCTTTAAGGGGCCATAACTCTGGAACCCATGATGGGAACTGGCCAGTTTTCAAAAGCAACCAAGATATTATGCCAGAACAACTAGTATGCAAGTTTGATCAAAGTTGATTGCAAAATGTGGTCTCTATCGTGTTCACAAGCCAAAAATAGTAAATTTTGGCCCTTTAAGGGGCCATAACTCTGGAACCCATGATGGGATCTGGCCAGTTTTCAAAAGGAACTGAGATATTATGCCAATAGAAGTTGTGTGCAGGTTTGATTAAAATTGATTGCAAACTGTGGTCTCTATTGTGTTCACAAGAAATCGTGAATGGACGACGGATGGACGACAGACGGACGATCACAAAAGCTCACCTTGTCACTACGTGACAGGTGAGCTAAAAAGAGCGTACTGTCTTACATATAACTAATCGCATTTCATTACAATTTTAAATACATTTTTGTATTAAACATTAAAGGGTGTCATTAAAGTACTTTTATGTAATCAAACCTGGTTAATGATATATACCATGTATACTGTAAGCGTGCACAATTTAATTTAAACAACTAGACAAAAAATACTCAATTCTTTGTGCAAGATTGGTTAAATACCCAACTGGTTTTAGCAAATACCCAATTACTTCTGAACAGGCCAAATAAATCTGTTGACATAAATGAAATTTCAGATCAGTATCTTCAGCAGTTATGGAGATATAACAATTTTAATCTGAAATAAAGGGAGGTAATTTGACATAAAATCAGTCCATAGTTATCTACCCTGATTGTCTCAGTCCAACTAATAACAATAATGAAATTTCAAATAAGTCCTGTAAGTACTTACTGATACAAATCCATTTTGATTCCAATCAGGGGAGGCAATCAGATGTAAAATAACTCTGGAACCTATGATTGGATCTGATTTGTCATGGAATCCAAGATTTATTGTTGTTGAAGATATTTTGGAAGTTTGTATCAAATAAAACCATAAATGAAGTCTCTATATGGCTGCAAAAGCCAAAATAGCCAATTTTTGACCTTTAAGGGGCCATAACTCTGGAACCCATGAAGGAATCTGGCAAGCTGAAGAAAAGAAGCAAGATCTTGTGGTGATACAAGTTGTGTGCAAGTTTGGTTAAAATCAAATCATAAATGAAGCTGCTATTGTGCAGACAAGGTCAAAATAGCTAATTCTGGCCCTTTCAGGGGCCATAACTCTGGAACCCATTAAGGGATCTGGCCGGTTCAGGAAAGGAACCAAGATCTTATGGTGACACAAGTTTTGTGCAAGTTTGATTAAATTCAAATCATAAATGAAGCTGCTATTGTGCAGACAAGGTCAAAATAGCTAATTCTGGCCCTTTCAGGGGCCATCACTCTGAAACCCATAATGGAATCTCACCAGTTCAAGAAAGGAACCGAGGTCTTATGGTGATACAAGTTGTGTGCAAGTTTGGCTAAAATAAAATTATAAATGAAGCTGCTATTGTGCAGACAAGGTCAAAATAGCTAATTCTGGCCCTTTCAGGGGGCCATAACTCTGGAACCCATAATGGAATCTGGCCAGTTCATGAAAGGAATTAAGATCTTATGGTGATACAAGTTGTGTGCCAGTTTGGTAAAAATCAAATCATAAATAAAGCTGCTATTGTGCAGACAAAGTCAAAATAGCTAATTTTGACCCTTTCAGGGGCATAACTCTGGAACCCATAATGGGATCTGGCCAGTTCAAGAAAGGAACCGTGATCTTACGGTGATACAAGTTGTGTGCAAGTTTGGTTAAAATAAAATCATAAATGAAACCACTATCATGCAGACAAGAAATTGTTGACGGACGCACGGACTGACGACGGACGAAGGGTGATCACAAAAGCTCACCTTGTCAC
Organism: Mercenaria mercenaria; assembly: GCF_021730395.1. Lineage (NCBI taxonomy): Eukaryota > Metazoa > Mollusca > Bivalvia > Venerida > Veneridae > Mercenaria > Mercenaria mercenaria. The sequence continues at coordinate 61,758,963 of NC_069365.1, forward strand.
TATGTGACAGGTGAGCTAACAAGAGCTGTCAGCTGACAGCGCGCTCGACTATTCTCAGTGCTTGATAGTATAATATAAGCTATGAGTAAAAGATTAACATTACAATAAGCATATTCTAAGTTGAAAAGGGGCCATAATTCAGTCAAAATGCTTGATAAAGTTGCCTCCTTCTTTTTACAGACTGGGGTCATGATGGTAAACAAGTATGCAAAATATGAAAGCAATATCTCAATGGACTTTGAAAATATTTGGGGTGGTACGCAAACTTTAACATTTGTGTGACGCTCATGCTAAGGCTCACGCTCATGCCGACGCCGGGGCGAGTAGGATACTCCCCTATTCTTTGAATAGTTGAACTAAAAACACATTAGATCATATTAAATGTGGAATGTATTTAGACATAATTACCTGTCAACTGTGACATATAATTTTAGTGAACATATTAGAACTAGATTTAATAACTCGTTTTGTCTTCATTGAATAGTAGTGAAGAAAAAGTTAGACAAAATTTATTGGGTCTGGGAATCGAACTCACAACGAAAAAGTATAATACGTATACCTTAACCACACTAGGCCAAAGAGAAATCACGGACTGTATCGTAAACGTACTAAGTGTACTGACTTCATTTTATGTTATTGTTTTGTTTGCTTTTATTTCAAACGTCATAATAGTGTACGATACCTATGCATGTGTGCTCTATTGATAATCATGTGATGTTTGCTGAAGGTAATTCTGTTTTTTTTATAAACCGGGAAACCCTTACCAGAAATTGTAGACGAATGTTTTTATCTTAAATTTATAAGGAAAACAACAATTTTCAACAGAATTTGATGAAAAATACATTGTAAGAACATCAAATATGCAGCATATAAGTGAATATAGCAACCGCTTGGATTTTTTAAAAATCTAACACCAGGATGTGTGAGTTAGTCGCTTTAAAACAATACTTACCCATTCCAGACAATTGTTTTTGCTCTAGATACAACTTCTGTAAATGACTTGACAGATTCTGGTCCAACATCAAGACCCTGCAGTAAATATAATAGAGTTTATCATAACTGTATCTTCATCTGGGATGTTGTAATCGACTCAACTTGATTCTGCCAGTTCTGGATGAGCTGAGGCATGCAAGCATAGAGGGTGATCAAGTCTGGTTAAATCTACAAGATGAATACTGCATCCCAGATCATGCTACTGTTGTAATGACCCTTTTATTATATACCTTTGTGTACTAAAAAGTACTTTACAGAAAATAAATCCCACCATAACATGCAAGTTAATATTCTAATTGGAAGACTTCCATTTACTATGCCTTTGAAACATCATGAAGTCATTCTTATTATGCATGCTGGATCCCCACACTTCATTTACATATAATATTTATTGCTTAAAAAGCATAACAACATTTTTCAAATGAATGAGAAAGTAATGTCATTATCAGCAGATTGCAATTTTAATGTCAGAAGGATGGTGATGGAGAATTTTCTGAAAGAAGCCTTGACAAATCCCTGATATTAGATATGATTTCTACATACTACAACATTATATTAGCTTGGATTTTAGCATAGTTCAAAAAGGAATTTGTTTTCTGCCTTTTCGTATTACGAATTATCAAACCATTCAAGTTTGCACCAATGATGTAGGCGACATGAAAATTTGAGTGAATAAAAAATAAACTAAAAATGTGTCCATGGGACACAGATGCCCCCACTACATGACAAGGGACACAGATCAACTTTGGGAAAACAATATGTTGCTATTTAAAACAAGGAGCTGCGTTCAATAAACGCTTGATGCCCCCAGTGGCATCCTTGTGAAACAAAGCAACCTAAGTCCAAAACGAGGTCAAACTGAGGTCAGGTGATGTCTGAAGATGAGGAATGGTCACAGGTTACATCTGCATTAGTAGCAAGTCATTCTAGTTAGGGGTATTGATGCTAGACGAAACGGTTCCATTTGGTTAACCCCGTACGTACGGACGGACAAACAGACAGGACAATCACTACATGCCTCCTGCATCAGTAGATGCCGGGGCATAAAAAAATGCCAAAAATAACCATATATAATGTACATATAAACATATATGCTTTTTTTTCCCTAGGTCAGGGGCCACAACTCCTACAATACTGAATAAATCCGGACGTGAAACCCCAGGTGCACAACTGCACATGCTGACCAACATTCCTGTAAACTTTGGTGACTCTAGGTCAAATACTTTTGGAGCTAGGCGCGACACAACATTCTCGGAAGGACGGACGGACAAGGGCAAATCTATATGCACCCCCCCCCCCAAAGTGGGGGCATAAAAAGCATGCCCATTTTTGTAATAAAATGCAGCCATTTTTGTAATCATTCACGACCATGCACTTTTCATACAGTTTACAGCTTTATTTCCGGGATACACCATTTCAACACGATGAAATGGGAAGCTGACACAGCGTTATAATCTTTTTTTCATATTCTCCAGAAGCATAACAGGTAAACTAGAAGATGCTTTTGTAAACAAGAGGGCCATAATGGCCCTATATCACTCACCTGTCATCATTGCACTTAAGGACAAAAAATCATAATCAAGATCAATCAAAAGAATCATGAGAAAATATAGTTTTCTTAAAGGTACAGATATGTCAAAATACACCTATAAATTGGAGGTACCATACATGTTGTACCACAGGAAAGTGGTCTCAGTTTTTCCCAACGGCCAATTATAAAAAAGTTACTAAATAAGCTATTTATAATAACATAAAAGGGAAGCAATTAAAAAAAAATTATTGTAAGTGAACAAAAGAAGGATCTGCCAAATAAAAACAATAGCACTGCAATGCAACCCAAATGGGAAGCTGACACAGCGTTATAATCTTTTTTTCATATTCTCCAGAAGCATAACAGTTAAACTAGAAGATGCTTTTGTAAACAAGAGGGCCATAATGGCCCTATATCACTCACCTGTCATCATTGCACTTAAGGACAAAAAATCATAATCGAGATCAATCAAAAGAATCATGAGAAAATATAGTTTTCTTAAAGGTACAGATATGTCAAAATACACCTATAAATTGGAGGTACCATACATGTTGTACCACAGGAAAGTGGTCTCGGTTTTTCCCAACGGCCAATAATAAAAAAGTTACTAAATAAGCTATTTATAATAACATAAAACGGAAGCAATTAAAAAAAAAATATTGTAAGTGAACAAAAGAAGGATCTGCCAAATAAAAACAATAGCACTGCAATGCAACCCAAATGTAGAGCAATATACACACAAAACAGAGTCATATGACCTTTGACCCCTAACTGTGACCTTGACCTTGATGTGAGTCTCTATATGGCTGCAAAAGCCAAAATAGCCAATTTTGGACCTTTAAGGGGCCATAACTCTGGAACCCATGAAGGAACCTGGCAAGCTGAAGAAAAGAAGCAAGATCTTGTGGTGATACAAGTTGTGTGCAAGTTTGGTTAAAATCAAATCATAAATGAAGCTGCTATTGCACAGACAAGGTCAAAATAGCTAATTCTGGCCCTTTCAGGGGCCATAACTCTGGAACCCATAAAGGGATCAGGCCAGTTCAAGAAAGGAACCAAGATCACAATTATGGTGATACAAGTTGTGTGCAAGTTTGGTAAAAATAAAATCATAAATAAAGCTTCTATTATGCAGACAAGGTCATAATTGCTAATTCTGGTCCTTTCAGGGGCCATAACTCTGGAACCCATAATGGGATCTGGTCAGTTCAAGAAAGGAACCAAGATCTTATGGTGATACAAGTTGTATGCAAGTTTGGTAAAAATAAAATCATAAATGAAACCAATATTGTGCAGACAAAAAATTGTGGACGGACGACGGACGATCACAAAAGCTCACCCTGTCACTACATGACAGGTGAGCTAAAAAGTGCTATGTCCCCCAGTGCATATGGTCCGTGGGCTAAGGCCAAAAAATTTTAAAGTCATAACCCAGAAATTAGGCAAAGGTTAAGCTACACCATTTTGTCATACTATCATTCAAGAAACTTTTAAGGGTGGATGTCGGTCTGAGCAACATGTCAGTAAAATTTAATAACGACTTTAATGAATACAATTTAGCATTGCATAGGGATAACACTGATTTTGATGTTGAAAAAGAAATTTATTTGACATTTCTATGATAAATCTTTCCTTTTAATACCTGAAATAATCAATAATTTACTTTGGTTGTCAAATAATGCTACGCTATGTATTATATACTGAATAAAATGTAAAAAGTTGATGTACCCCACCCACCACATTAGTACCAGTTGGTTGGCTAACCTATGGTTCGTGTTTTAATTCTAGGCAATTTTGCATACTGACAGACCTATTCTTTGCAAGTGCAGTAGGAATGATGAAAGTATTGCAAAAGCTGCAAAATTCTTAAGGAAGTTCCCTTTGGGGAACATCAAAAGGGAAGCAGACCCAGCAATATATAAGCCTTTATTCAAGATGACAGCTATTTCAAATTAATCCGAAATTATTATACATATGGGTTAGTGCCACCAAAGTTTTCATATTTTGATGACTTTAATTCTCTTCTATGATAGCTTGGGTGTTTTTAGTAGTCATTATGTATGTAGTAATCAAATCACCTAAAATTTAAGTTTGTTAAACTACCAACGAGTTACACAGAATATTCAACTTAAGATGGCCACCATATTCCAAATTTCCAAATAACTGCTTTAGATTCAATCAAACATGTACATATGAAAGATGTAGCTCAACAAAAGTCAAAGCTGTAACAGGAATCACCTGATATTGATTAAAACAAGTTACAGATGATTTTACCGCTCAGAAAATTACCACCTGAAATCGGTTACACGTACAAACATTTATGAGCTACTAATGTTCAAATATTCAGTACTTTTATAACCGGGGTCCATTTTTCTTGGGGAAATTAGCTATTATTGAACAAGTGGTAGAGTTCTAATATTCTTTTATTCCATTGTAAATAATATATCACTTTTCAATAATTCCAATTCATAGTACATAATGATTATTATTCTCAAAGTTTCCAAAGTATTATTTGCCTAAAGTACTAAAATATCAATTTTTGACTAATTTTGAATGTCTGGTGCCTAAAACAAAACTCAAATTCTAACTCAAACTCAAAACTGACTTCTTTCCACTTTTCCTCCAAACTCTGCAACATTTTCATTCACGCCCACTTCATACTTCAACCAATCACATCACACATACATCATATTTCAACCAATCATATCACACATGCATACATTAAAACTTGACCAGTACTTGTCTACTCCAGTGGCTTATTATATTACCTGCCTTATAAACAACCTCATATTGATGACCCTGCAAGTATACTGCCCACCTGCCTAACCTACCACTGGCTTTATTGTCCCTTAAAGATTTTAGTGCAATATGATCTGTAACAACTGTGAACTTGTGGTCTGCTAGATAAGTATGATAGTGCCTGATACCTTCGACTACAGCTAACCCTTCTAAATCAGATATACCTCAGTTTTTCTCTGCTGGGCGTAAAGATCTACCCCCATAAGAAACTACATGCTCGCGTCCCTTTTCATCCTTCTGACCTAAGACAAAGGAAATTGCAATCCTGCTAGCATCTGTGTACAGGATAAAATCATTACTAAAATCTGGAAAGACTAGTATAGGAGCACTGGTTAACCTTCATTTCAGTGTATCGAAAGCATCCTGGCATTCAGTTGACCAAACAAATTTTGCATCTTTCTTAAGCAAATCATTTAAAGGTCTAGCAATTTTTGCAAAATCTTTTATGAACCTTCTGTAGTAATTAATCAATCCGCAGAAGGAGCGTACAGTGGTCTGATCTGTGGGGACAGGGAAATTTGTGAATGCAGTCACCTTATCTTTATCAACCCCAATACCTTGTCTGGTGAAACAATGACCCAGAAATTTGACCTCTTTTGCCGCAAAGGTACATTTACTTGGTTTCAGACGTAAATTGGCTTGTCTGAATCTATTGAATACTTCTGACAAATGCTCAAGATGTTCATCAAAGTTTTGACTGAAAATTAAGCAGTCATCAATGTACACAAGAGCGTATTTGTAATTTATACCTCTAAGTACCTCGTGCATAACTGTGCTAAAGGCCGAACTACTGTTAATTAACCCAAAAGTTAATCTGTTGAATTCCCAGACTCCTTGATGAGAAACAAAACCTGTGCGGTCTTTTGTGGCTGGATCTAAGGAAATTTGAAAGAATCCTTGGGCCATATCTAATACCGTATATAAGGAAGACTTAGATTCACCTAAAGCATCTATTACATCTTGAAAATGAGTAATAGGAAAGTGTAATGGTTTCGTGACCTTGTTGATGGCCCTGTAATCGACCGCAAATCTGTATTCCCCAGAACTTTTCTTGACCAACACAATGGGACTTTGCCATGGAGTACATGAAGGACTTATAATGCCATGCTTTTCCATGTCTTCAGTCTGATGCTCAATTTCCTTTTTCTGCTCAGGCGTCATTCTATACGGACGCTTCCTAACAGGAGGGGCATCCCCAGTATCAATTGTATGAGGAAATAACTTAGTATGACCTAGTTCAGCAGTGCATGTTGCAAAAACATCTCTGTTTTTACCTAGAAAAACTAGCAATTTGTGCTTTTGTTCCTCAGTCAAATCAGAATTTGTCAGATCTATGCCTATGGACCTAGCTATTTCAATATACTCGGCATCAGATTTGTCGCACTGAACATTCATTTCGTTCTCATGTTTATGTTCTAAACTATCATCAGCGTTCATGATGTCACAATTACTGAGTTTCTCTACCCTAGCTACTGGTTCATTTTGCCTCAAGTGTACCTATTCATTAGTTGGGTTCATAACTTGTATGAAAGTTATGTTATTTTGCACGTTTCACACTGATCTTGCCCCGATAACTTGATTCTTACTTGGCAAGCTTCCTATTGGCTGAATGACAGATAAACCATTTTGACTATGACCTTTGACCTTCACCTTAGTAATGCTCACTGACTGCGGTGGAACACTGATTCTGTTTACAAGACGGGCCAGACTTGACTTATGTTTAGAGGAAAACATCTTGACTACTATGAGACCTTCTTGTATTTTCAAAATATCTTCACCAAAATCAACCCAAGCTTTTTGATCTTTAAGAAAATATGAGAAATAGGTACCTATATACATACTGAGAAATAAGAGGGGATAGATGTTCAAAGCAAAATTTTGTATGTGCTATCTTAAACATTCTATCTAAAAGGGAGAGATTTGTAGAGTTATGTTTGGGAATAGGAAAATGGGTAAACAGACAGTGAGTAGAAGTTGTTTCGAGTATAAGAACCAGGTTACAAGGAGTGATTTCAGCAGTACACTGAATCATGATTCTACATTATCCAGATTATTGTAAATCTAGTGATTTTCCAGTATAGTTACCTCTTTGTTTCATTTTACGAAGGGAACACTAATTTGGGGATCACTCTATTTATTAATTCATATGAGTTTGAAGATTCAAACTTTTAGTACTTATTCTTCTTGTAAATAGTCAAATGTTTTAATTGTAATGTTAGTCACAGTACATTGACTCAAAATGTCAGCATATGCAGATTGTAAACTGTAAATATGTTCTGATAAAGAGAATTCTTTATTAACCGATGTTTTTAAAATGGCATTTTTGAGTCTAGACTTTGAAACACTGATCACAACCTACAAAAAGTGTATTTAAATAAAAATGTGTGATATTGTACATACTTGTCTATTCATGAACAGTGAGCAGTGACAAGTACAAGGACAGTGCAGAACTGGAAAAATGACCAAGAAATGTGGCACAGATATTTAATTGCGTATAACAGTGAAAACGTATCTTCAGCTGATCGAATTTTATTGTCTAAAACTACTTTTAATTGCGTAAGATACGTAAAATAAGGAAAGATATGATTTCAAGTTGAACATTTTCTTTTAGCACAATCTAATTGCCACATATTATTGAACTGTGATTATGATATTTGATCTATAACATTTGTGTGTGGTAAATTATGTTTTCTTTTGTATATACATGTATATGTTAAATTTTAATATGATAAAATTTGTTGTTTCATAATGTAGAAGGCTATTATTCAAATGTTATTTAATATTACATATTTGCAGGAGCAAATTCAGTGAGAGAGGGAGAAAATGTGACCAGTTCTATGTTTTAGATATATTTTTATTATGAAAATCATTAAAATAACATTAAGTCATTATTTTATCAGAATGCCCTTACCTTTCTACAGTTTATTACTTATCTAGAAATAATTATATCTAGATAAAACTAAACATGTTACTCTCAATTTTCATTCAAAGAATTTTGAATGTAGCTACAATGTAGTATTAATTTGTATCATAATGACTGCTTGATAGATGTTACAAATACAGTGTATCCTAGTAAAATAATGAGAAATGGAGATTAGAACATATAATTAAGGACGCTCGCTACAGTTTCGTAATTTTTTTCTCAATAATAGATTTTGATGAAATGTTTTGTATGAAAAGATCATGTTATGATGTATTGAAAAATGAAATAAAAATACTAGGTCACCAGCTTTGTTTCAATTTAATTTGCCCCTAGATATGGTGCTATTTTAAACATTTTTCAAAATTTCTGTAATCCTACAATATATTTCAGTAAAGTAAAATAATCTGCATAAATTTGATTATCTAAGCATTTTTATAATGGAAAACAATATATCTATTTGAAACATGCTCAGAGAAATCAAAAGAACATGATTTTGTAAAGAAAGGAATACTTGTTCAGCAGACCCAATGGCTATTTTTTCATATTTTTGTCAAAGTGTCAAGAGAAAACTAAGACAAGCCATTTCTAGCAATTTTAATGACAAAGCAAGATGGCTTTGTCAAAGGTACCATACTGCTATACAGGGAAAAGTAACCTGGCTCTCTGGCAACCATGTTTTTGACAAATCACGAGGACTTAGAAGACGATCACCAAGCAACATTTCTGCATTATCATTTCTGAAAAGAAAATTCTTAAAAGTTTCTACTATCTATATACTGGGAAAAATGACTACGTTCTCTTGCAGTCACAAATTTGGTTGAAACAGACACTGGTTTAGTAGAAGATATTCTCTTATGAAACTGTGGATGCCAGAGGGACAGCAGTAGGATGACAGACAAACAACAATCCTAAACATTCTTCCAGCAGTTATAAAGATACTGAGTGAACATAAAGTTAAAATTTTACCTTTGCCCACCAACTGTGAAACTGACATTGTATCTAGGTCATAAGTACACATTCTTCCAGCGCGGTAAATCAGTTTTATGAAAATCGCACCCTGGTACCGGTGCTCCCAAGTACAGGTGGCACTGGCACATACAGCGCTCAATAAGCGATTTTGTAGGAGAGGTAGTGTAAGTATTTCTTATTGTATCTCCGGTAATTCAAAACCTTTTGTAAGGTGAAAGACATCTGCGCCCTGATGAATAATTGATGTCTATGTTCTGTGAGTGTGACAACACTTCATCTTGAAATAAACAAAATACGGCGAGTTAAACGTGAACGTTTGACTCAAAAATGTCAAATGTCAAACAAGAGCTCGTCGAACATGAAATGCCCCCCTTGATGCGTTCAGTAATTGCACAAGGAACAGAAATTATTTGCTCACTGTAAACAAAAGTTCTACTGTTCTGGCTCAATGTGACATTGACCTTTGACCTATTGACCTCAAATCCAAGCCTTAATTTGTTATATTAAGGAATGACTCGTTTTTAAAGATGGTAAGGGGTTTCAAAACGGCACTCACATGGCAAAGGTGTGTATTTTTTTGACACTCAACAAGGACAGCTTGAGGAAAGTCTTCAGAAATGTAGACTTTGTTGTTGTTTACTCTCAGTGTGGTGCCTGTATGATTATAAATCTTTATACCGTTAAAAAATTGACTTGCCCTACTAGAGTGATCTTTTTATGTTAAAACTTACGGCGACAATATTTTAACATTATTTTTTATTAAAAATGTTCTTGAAAACAGATCAATGCTAAAATTTAATATGTCCTGGATTTCGTTGCTTCAAAACATTCATAGGACTCAGAAGGATCAGTTGACGGTAAGGTTTGCAAGAAGATATACATGTGTGTGCTTGCGTGCATTTGTGTGTGGTTATGCGTTTGTTTAAACGCTGTTATTAAACAATATTTCAGGTCGATCTCAACGTTTTTGAGTACCATTATAATGCTATGAGCATCCGTACGAAATATATATATAGAGTCAGGTCGATACTGAATTAACAACAAGACTACTGCAAGAAACAGATTAAAGTTCACCACACTGCATAAATGCCAATCATTAAGTTAAGCAACATCTAACTTTCTGTAGCTGGATTTAAATATCTGATAAATACCTGAACAGTATAAGCAGTTAAAGTCCTTGATTAAGCAATAATGTTTTCACTTTAGCAAGTTTTTGCATGCGCTATCTATTTATTTATTTATTTCTTTTTTTTTGTGGGGGTGTGGAATAAGTGTTTGATTTTAACTCATTCATAATGGACTGACAAGTTTTCTATTCTTTTTTTATTTTAATTTTAACAATTAATATTTATAATCATACATTTATTTATTTTTTTTTTTTGTGGGTGTGTGGAATAAGTGTTTGATTTTAACTCATTCATAATGGACTGACAAGTTTTCTATTCTTTTTTTATTTTTATTTTAACAACTTACCATACATCTACATTGAATGTATAATAAATGTTGAACTTCTTACGAATAATATTTTACTTGTTTTATTAGTTATAAGATTCAGTAAACACTCATAACAGAGAAATAGAAGATTTTTACGGTGGCTGATTTATACCATTTCGTCAATTCGCCCCGCGACCCCGTGGAGCGAAAACACGAGAATTAAAAAAGTTAAACGCGGAGCAATAACATGTGGTGACGTGGAGCGAAAACACGATTATTAGAGAGTATGAAGGGGGTGGTGGGGCTGGCGTTGAGCGAGATTCAAGATGTAAAGCGGCTGGGTCACTGCCAGGGGGCTGTGCCGATAATTAAGAAGGCTAATTATCATTGTTTCATTCGGCGACCCCCACCATTATGCCTTTCAAACCTCAACTTCTTGCTCGGCGACCACTGATCAGCCAGTTTTCACTCGGCTCCCCTGACGATTTACATATTAAATCTGAACTTTTGGTCTGCGATTCTCCATAGAGAAAATACTAGTAATAAGAAAGGGCGGGAGCGCAGATTGAAAACATGATAGTTAGTGGGAGCGCTGAGCGAAAAGTCAATATTTACGTTATAAATCGGTGCCCAAAATTGGCGGAAAGAAATTATCACTGTATCGGAACACTTGTAAACATAGGAATAAAACAAAAATCTCTTTAATACATTCTACATGTACAAACATACTCAGGGTTACGCATTTCTGTTACCGGTAGTGTTCATTTTTATAAAAAAAAATATAATAGTTTTAATCACATCCTGCTACATTTAACAACAAAAATATTCTTTCAACAAAAATATCCTATAGTCAGATACACCAAAGGGCAATGACTCAGACTGGCATATATCAAGTCTTGTTATGTTGCAATTGTACATGCTAATCTTCTTTGTATCATTCCAATTTTGGCAGAAAATTGTTTAGATTTTCTTTGAGTATTTCGGCCTCCTAAATATACTAAAACCAAAGTACTGACGATTTCTCCACATTTCTGAAGACTTTTCTCTAGCTGTACTTGTTGAGCATCAAAAAAATACACACCTGTGCCATGTGAGTGCCGTTTTGAAACCCCTTACCATATTTAAAAACAAGTCATTCTTTAAATATAACAAATTAAGGCTTGGAATTTGAACTGGTTATTGTAGGAAGACATGACTATACATAATGAATCAAAAATGAATACATTTGGAGCATTTACTGAATATTATTCATTTTTTTTTGACATTTGACATTTTTGAGTCAAACATTCACGTTTAACCCGCCGTATTTTGTTTATTTCAAGATGAAATGTTGTGACACTAACAGAACATAGTCATCAATTATTCATCAGGGCGCAGATATCTTTTATTTTACAAAAAGTTTTGAATTACCGGAGATACAATAAGAAATACTTACACCACCACTCCTCCAAAATCGCTTATCGAGCAGTGCCACCTGTACTTGGGAGCGCCGGTACCAGAGTGTGAAAATCCTTCAGTAGTTTAGAGGATACGAGTGAGCAACCAATAAAGCTGTTTAAATTTTACCTTGCACCTACTGATCTGTGTAATGTATCTCGTTGTATAATAATGGTTAACATTCATGTAACCTGATCATACATTTACCGCTTTCAAAGAAATGACTCTAGAAATAAATGGATAGAACCACCTACAGACGCAAAAGGCTCCAATATAGCCCCCAAATATCATCTGTATCTAGAGGTATTTTTACTGTGCTACAAGAAATCCAACTGCCATAAGTATCTTCACATAACTTCACTGAAAACAAGAAGGCCACGATGGCCCTCTATCGCTCACCTGAGTACCACTGCCCAAAATGATATGATCGTTTCAAACCAATCTCATTAGAAGCTGCTAAGGTGTATCCATTTAGATAAACTAGAATGTGGCTGTAGGACACAGGGTGTGCCCCCCACTGGTACATTTGTCACAAATAACGGGAAATCATTCAAATGTTTGCAGTCTTAATGGGGTATAGCCTCAAAAAAAAAACAAGAGGACCATGATGGTCCTGAATCGCTCACCTCTTCCCACATGACCCAGTTTTGAGTATGACGTCGTTTTTTCTATTATTTGACATAGTGACCTAGTTTTTAGGGGTGACTATTGAGGCCAATTTTGACTATTGCAATACTATTGATATTGCTGAAAAACTATTGCGATACTATTCTATTGCAGGTTACTATTGCGATACTATTGCAATTGTTATTGGCCACCATGTTTTATACAGTAAAACTACCAACTGGCATTATTACACAGTGTAAGACACGGCACTGTTTATAATTGCTGTTAATACACATTGAGATGTTTCTATAACTGAAATAGACAGAAATACATCTAACATTCAATATTTTTTCATTAACATTTTTTCTATTTCTCATCTTCCTTGGCTTTGAAACAAAAAGTAAAACAATAAACCTATGCAAGGTAAACTCAAACGAATCGGCCATTTTGTTGCGAATGTCAACGTTTTTAATAACCCAAAGCATCGAAAAAGACGAAAATTGATGGGTTGGACTAAAAAGTTTGCTATATAATAAAAGTAGCCTACTTTCTCCATGTCCATAGTACTTTTTCTCATTTAAGATTAACAAGTTATTTAAATATATTTAATCAAAGTTTCTAAGAAACTAAATTTATTGATTATCTCCCAGACTTCTCAGTCCTTTATGGTAGTTTAATTCCGTGAGGGTACTGTAATTATTGTAATGGAGACATTTTCCGCGGCGCAAATGAAAGCTGGCTTTGTTTCTTGGTTTATAAATTATTAATTATTTCTCTATTTACTAAAATTTCAAAACTATCGAAACTATCGATTGCTGAAGGAACTATCGGCGATTGTTATTGGATCGTGACTTTTCTATCAATGCATGCTATCGGGACACTCAGTATCGCAATGCATCGATAGTTCGATGTATCGTTACACCCCTACTAGTTTTTGAGCTCATGTGACCCAGTTTTGAACTTGACCTAGATATTATCAAGATAAAAATTCTGACCAATTTTCATGAAGATCCATTGAAAAATATGGTCTCTAGAGAGGTCACAAGGTTTTTCTATTATTTGACCTATTGACCTAGTTTTCGAAGGTACGTGACCCTGTTTTGAACTATACCTAGATATCATCAAGGTGAACATTCTCACTAATTTTCATGAAGATCTCATGAAAAATATGGTCTTTAGAGAGGTCTCAAGGTTTTTTTTTATTATTTGACCTACTGACCTAGATTTTGTATGGCACGTAACCCAGTTTCAAACTTGACCTAGATATCATCAAGGTGAACATTCTGACCAATTTTCATGAAGATCCATTCAAGGGTATGGCCTCTAGAGAGGTCACAAGGTTTTTCTATTTCAAGACCTACTGACCTAGTTTTTCATCGCACACAGATCCCATGAAAAATATGGCCTCTAGAGAGGTCACAACGTTTTTTCATTATTTGACCTACTGACCTACTTTTTGAAGGCACATGACCCACTTTCGAACTTGACCTAGATATCATCAAGATGAACATTCTCACCAATTTTTATGGAGATCCATTCACAAGTATGGCCTCTAGAGAGGTCACAAGGTTCTTCTATTTTTAGACCTACTGACCTAGTTTTTGACCGCACGTAACCCAGTTTCGAACTTGACCTAGATATCATCAAGATGAACATTCAGACCAACTTTCATACAGTTCCCATGAAAAATATGGCCTTTAGAGAGGTCACAAGGTTTTTCTATTACTTGACCTACTGACCTAGTTTTTAAAGGCACGTGACCCAGTTTCAAACTTGACTTAGATATCATCAAGGTGAACGTTCTGACCAGTTTTCATGAAGATCTTATGAAATATATGGCCTCTAGAGAGGTCACAAGGTTTTTCTATTTTTAGACCTACTGACCTAGTTTTTGAAGGCACGTGACCCAGTTTCAAACTTGACCTAGATATCATCAAGGTGAACATTCTGACCAATTTTCATGAAGATCTTGTGAAATATATGGCCTCTAGAGAGGTCACAAGGTTTTTCTATTTTTAGACCTACTGACCTAGTTTTTGACGGCACATGACCCAGTTTCGAACTTGACCTAGATATCATCAAGATGAACATTCTGACAAATTTTTATGAAGATCCATTCATAAGTATGGCCTCTAGAGAGGTCACAAGGTTTTTCTATTTTTAGACCTACTGACCTAGTTTTTGATCGCACGTGACCCAGTTTCGAACTTGACCTAGATATCATCAAGATGAACATTCAGACCAACTTTCATACAGATCCCATGAAAAATATATTCTTTAGATAGGTCACAAGGTTTTTCTATTATTTGACCTACTGACCTAGTTTTTGATGGCATGTGACCCAGTTTTGAACCTGATCTAGATATCATCAAAGTGAACATTCTGACCAATTTTCATGAAGATCTTGTGAAATATATGGCCTCTAGAGAGGTCACAAGGTTTTACTATTTTTAGACCTACTGACCTAGTTTTTGACCGCACGTGACCCAGTTTCGAACTTGACCTAGATATCATCAAGGTGAACATTCTGATCAATTTTCATAAAGACCCCATGAAAAATGTGACCTCTAGAGTGGTCACAAGCAAAAGTTTACGGATGCACGGACGCACGACGGACGCTGCGCGATCACAAAAGCTCACCTTGTCACTTTGTGACAGGTGAGCTAAAAATTATGAAATGGATTCATTTTTCTATACCATATACTTTTGAGCTATGAGCATCACAAACAAACAATCCACTATTTTTGGCTATTTCAAGGGCCATAACTCTGTAATAAACGTTAAAACTCTCAAGAAGAATGCCAAGTGTGCAAGGTCACATTATCATGGTTCATACACATTCTTTCAGACAAAATTCCCTGACATTTCCCTGACATGAAAGCATTTTCCCCTGACTTTTTGGTTCTGTACGATACAAACCAAGTCACCTAGTATGACTTTTGTTATCTTAAAATGTGCACATTTAGTGGTTCAATTTTAAATGAAAAATAGAATGTTGGCCTCCACCACTCCTACAGCCAACCCTTACCTCCTTTTGTGACAAACATTTACATTGTTTAATATTTTGTTTGTTTATTCCAAATCAACTGGATATGGAGCTGGTGATTATACAAAACACATTGGCAAGCAAAATGACATGAATTATCATGCATTAAAAAGTAATCAAATACATTGTTTCAAACAAACAAATGTTTTTATGTTATGACCAATAGACAATAAAGCAATTACTTTTGGAAACCTGAACATATTAGCCAAATCAAACTGTTTTTCTGAACATAGCTTTTCTAAATTACATTAAAATGGAATTGTCATTCTGATTACCAATTAAAAAGAGTAACATCTATAGGATATATACCATGCAAAACACCTTGGTAGCAAAAGCATGTCTTTAAGGTATTGTAGTTAATATTATGTTCAATTTTATATATCGCACATAAAATAAGCCCTGCATAATTAAGTGACAGTATTGCATACTATTATATACAAGCAAGCTGATCAGCCCCATATCCAGCACAACAGCACAATACATATGTTTGTGTTATTGGAGCCTTGTATGTATATATAGTAATGGCTATGTGTATTGGACACTATACAGGAGAGAAGGGGATCGAATCATTAGATATAGCCATCACCAGATTTGCTCAGGAGGTAAGGGGTGCAAATCCCTTTCAGTTTCTTCTATATGGAATTTGAAAAATATGTAGAATATAGATATATGCATATAATTTAAAATTATGCTTTAATTGTTGTAAGTGTGATAGCTTTCACGAAAAAGGAAATATTTAAAGAAAAAGCCATAACCTTTACAAATTGTTGCCTAACCAGATCAGAAAATTCCCTGACATTTTCCTGACATTTTCCAAATTTCACAATTTCCCTGACATTTTGTAAAATTCCCTGACAATTCCCTGACCTTGAAAAAAAATTTTTTCCCTGACGCGTATGAACCCTGATTATGATAAAGACTCAAGCAAGGTTTCATGAATTTACATTAAATACTTTTTGAGTGAGGCACATAATTAGGTGAAAATGTACATTTTTTAACTATTTCAGGGGCCATAACTCTGGAAATAGGGGGCGGACCCAGATAAAAAATAGGAAGTGCACAAGTTCATATTATGATAAAGATTCATGCAAGGTTTCATCAATTTATATTAAATACTTTTTGAGCTTGGCGTGTCACAAGGTGAAAATGTGCATTTTTGACTATTTCAGGGGCCATAACTCTAAAAATAGGGGCGCAATAGGAGGTGCGCAAGTTCATACCATGATAAAGACTCATGCAAGGTTTCATCAATTTATATCAAATACTTTTTGAGCTAAGCATGTCACAAGGTGAAAATGTGCTTTTTTGACTATTTCAGGGGCTATAACTCTAGAAATAGGGGGCCAACCCAGATGAAAAATAGGAGGTGCGCAAGTTCATATCATGATTAAGATTCATGCAAGGTTTCATGAATCTATATCAAATACTTTTTGAGCTAGGCGTCACAAGATGAAAATGTGCATTTTTGACTATTTCAGGGGCCATAACTCTTAAAATTAGGGGGCAGAGCCAGACGAAAAAAAAGAAGGTGCACAAGTTCATATTATGATAAAGACTCAAGCAAGGTTTCATTAATTTATATCAAATACTTTTTGAGCTAGGCGTGTCACAAACTTCGGACGGACACACAAGAGCAAATATGCCCCCACCACTCATGGGGGGGGGGGCACAAAAAAAAGGGAGGTAATTTGTCATAAATTCAGTCGATATGTATCTTCACTGATTGTCCAAGTCCATCTGTTGACATAAATGAATTTTCAGATCAGTATCTTCATTAGTTACGGAGATATACCCATTTTAATTTGAAATAAAGGGAGGGAATTTGAAATAAAATCAGTCCATAGTTATCTACCCTGATTGTCCCAGTCCAACTAATGACAATAATGAAATTTCAAATAAGTCCTATAAGTTCTTACTAATATAAATCCATTTTGATTACAATCAGGGGAGGTAATTAGATATAAAATAACTCTGGAACCTATGATTGGATCTGACAGATTCGGCATGGAATCCAAGATTTATTGTTGTTGAAGATATTTTGGAAGTTTGTATCAAATCAAACCATAACTGAAGTCTCTATATGGCTGCAACAGCCAAAATATCAAATTTCAGGGGCCATAACTTTGGAACCCACTACAGGAACTGACCTGTTCAAAAAAGGAATCAAGATCTTATGGTGACACAAGTTTTGTGCAAGTTTAATGGAATTCAAATCATTAATGAAGCTGCTATTGTGCAGACAAGGTCAAAATAGCTAATTCTGGCCCTTTCAGGGGCCATCACTCTTGAACTGATAGTGGAATCTGGCCAGTTCAAGAAAGGAACTAAGATCTTATGGTGATACAAGTTGTGTGCAAGTTTGATTAAAACAAAATCATAAATGAAGTTGCTATAGTGCAGACAAGGTCAAAATAGCTAATTCTGGCCCTTTCAGGGGGCCATAACTCTGGAACCCATAATGGAATCTGGCCAGTTGAAGAAAGGAATTGAGATCTTATGGTGATACAAGTTGTGTGCAAGTTTGGTTAAAAATCAAATCATAAATAAAGCTGCTATTGTGCAAACAAGGTCAAAATAGCTAATTTTGGCCCTTTCAGGGGCCATAACTCTGGAACCCATAATGGGAACTGGCCAGTCCAAGAAAGGAATCGAGTTCTTATGGTGATACAAGTTGTGTGCATGTTTGGTTAAAATAAAATCATAAATGAAACCACTATGGCGCAGATTGTTGACGTTCGGACGCACGCATGCACACAGGCAGACGACAGACGATGGACCAAGGGTGATCACAAAAGCTCACCTTGTCTTTATGTGACAGGTGAGCTTATAAAAACTTACCATTGCACCATCAGGAATGCCAGAGGAAACAGTTGCCTGGCCTACATCAGCATCATCAGCAAACTTATTTCCGGTAACAAAGTCTGTTGGCAGATGGATTTTAATTCCTTTTTTCTTTGCCTTTTCTATCAATGTATTTACAATTTTAGATCCCTCCTCATCATACAAGGAATTTCCAATCTGAAACATGAAACATGAGAGTAATGTGGATTCTTGCACCCTGCAAATGGTCTTATCCCCCTTCTCACGCCCCCTCCACACAAGCCTATATTATAAGTTTAAAATCAATAGCTTCAATGGTTGTTAAGTGTTATGCCCTGGACATGAAATATGAAGGGCAGATTTGACATTCAAGCTCAATTTGTGACCATAAACTTTGACCTACTGACCCGATTATGTGCTAATGTTATCACCACCTACCTATATGCAAAGTCTGAATTCAATACCTTGGATGGTTATTAAGTTATGCTTCTTAATGGACATATGGTGAACATATTTGAACATTGTGCTCCATCTGTGACCTTGACCCTTAACCTACCAACAGGGTTCATGCGCTCTGCCCATCATATGATTGCCACCTACCTACATACTATGTCTATGACTAGGTCAATCTCTTCAATGGTTATTAATTTATGCTCAAATTACTAAATGTGACAGGCTGATAGACAAACAAACATCACATAACATGTTTGTTTTTCAAATCACAGGCGTATAACAAACAAGAGGTGTCAGAAGACAGCAATGCTTCCCTATTAAACAGTCTTGTCAATTGAATGAAGACTGAAGTTGAAAAATGGGGGCAATTTTGTAAGAACGCAGAACAAATGTTACAGAACCTGTAGAATGCATGTCAGATCATCAAAGTGAACAAGAGTGTTAAATTTCAATCCATTTCCACAAATGGGTACAGAGATACCAGCTTACATACAAAAAGCTTAACCAACAAGAGCTGTCGGAGGACAGCAACACTCAACTATTCATCAGCCTTGTCAATTAAATGAATATTAAAGTCGAAAAAGGGGCATAACTTTGTAAATTTGCAAAACAGGGTATAGAACCTGTAAAATGCATATCAGCTAATAACAATGGACAATTGTATAAAGTTTCCATTCCCATAAGTGGGTACTGAGATACCAGCTTACATACACAAATTTAACCAAAAACTTCAAGTCAAACAAGGGGCATAATTTTGTCAAAATGCAAAGTAGAGTTATGGAACCTGTGCACTGAATGCCAGATCATCATAGTGAACAAGTGTGTGAAGTTTCAATCCATTCCCATTAGTGTGTACTGAGATACCAGCTTACATATAATACCTTAACCAAAAATTTCTAAGTTGAAAAAGGGGCATAATTTTGTAAACAAAAGGGCCAAGATGGCCCTAGGTTGCTCACCTGAGTAAGACACCATAACAGTGTAAACATGTTTTACCTAGTGATTTCATGGAGACAAATATTCTGACCAATTTTCATTAAGATTGGATCAAAAAATGTGGCCGCTTGAGTGTAAACAAGCATTTTCGTGACCTAGCTTTTTTATCCCACATGACCCAGATTCGAACTTGTCTAAAATTTCATGAAAACGAACATTCTAACAAAGTTTCGGGAAGATTGGAGCAAAAAAGTGGCCTCCTGACTGTATACAAGCTTTTTCTTTGATCTGAGCTAGTGACCTAGTTTTCAACCCCACATGACTAGACTTGAAATCATCCAAGACTTCATGATAACAAATATTCTGACTAAGTTTTATGAAGATAGAATCAAAGATGTGCCCCTAGGATGTAAACCAGCTTATTCTTTCATTTGACTTGGTGACCTAGTTTTTGACCCATATGACCCAGTTTCGAACTTGGCCTAGTAATCATCAAGATAAACATTCTGACCAAGTTTCATGAAGATACGTTCTCAAATGTGGCCTCAAGAGAGTTCACAAGCTTTTCCTTTGATTTGAATGGGTGACCTAGTTTTTGAGCCCCATATGACCCAGTTGTGAACTTGGCCTAGAAATCATCAAGATAAACATTCTGACGAAGTTTCATGAAGATAGGGTCATAAATGTGGCCTCTAGGTTGCTAACAAGCTTTTCCTTTGATTTGACCTGATGACCTACTTTTTGACCCGACATAACCCAGTTTCGATACAGGTCTAGAGATCATCAAGATAATCATTCTGTGCAAGTTTGTATCAAATCAAAGCATAAATCAGGGTTTTTTCTAGCTAATTTGGGAACATAGCCTATACCCCCAAAATTGGGAATTTGGCGCGTAAATGTTCCAAATTGGGAAATGTTTAGTCCCATAGGATATAGTAAAGATGTATTTAAGCACTTTCTCATACACTTGTTTCACATTGTACAACCTCTTAAAACATACTGCCATAAAAAAATTGTCCATAATTTGGTCAGTGTTTGTGCAATTTTGATGAAATTTTTTTTCAGAATGTAGATTGGGAATTTTTGCACTCATTTTGGGAAAAAAACATACTTTTTGGCATTGGGAATATAGCCGAATAACGGCTATAAAAACGGC
Organism: Mercenaria mercenaria; assembly: GCF_021730395.1. Taxonomy (NCBI): domain Eukaryota; kingdom Metazoa; phylum Mollusca; class Bivalvia; order Venerida; family Veneridae; genus Mercenaria; species Mercenaria mercenaria. The sequence continues at coordinate 61,780,066 of NC_069365.1, forward strand.
TGAAAAAAAACCCTGTAAATAAAACACTTCTATATGGCTGAAAGGGCCAAACTAGAAAATTTTGCCCCTTTCAGGGATAGTAACTCTAGAACTCATGATGGAATCTAGCTGGTTTTCAGGGATAATAACTCTAGAACTCATGATGGAATCTAGCTGGTTTTCGAAAGGAACCAAGATCTTATTGTGACTTAAGTTGTTTGTAACTGTGGTTAAAACCAAATATAAAATGTCACTAAATCTATCGTGTTCACAAAGTACAAAAATTAACAAATTTTGGCTCTTTCAGGGGTCCAGATCCTATGAATGAATCTGACAGATCCAATGATGGGATCCGGCCAGTTTTCGAAAGGAACCAAGATATTATGCCAATTCAAGTTGTGTGCAAGTTTGATTAAAGTTGATTGCAAAATGTGGTCTCTATTGTGTCCACAAGCCAAAAATAACAAATGTTTGCCCTTTTAAGGGCCATAACTCTGGAACCCAGGATGGAATCTGGCCAGTTTTCAAAAGGAACTGAGATATTATGCACATACAAGTTGTGTGCAAGTTTGATTAAAGTTGATTGCAAAATGTAGTTTCTATCATGTTCACAAGACAAAAATAGCAAATTTTGGCCCTTTACGGGGCCATAACTCTGGAGCCAATGATGGGATCTGGCCAGTTTTCAAAAGGAACTGAGATATTATGCCAATACAAGTTGTGTGCAAGTTTCATTAAAATTGATGACAAAATGTGGTCTCTATCGTGTTCACAAGAAATTGTGAACGGACGACAAACAAAATGTGATCACAAAAGCTCACCGTCACTACGTGACTGGTGAGCTAAAAAGCACAAGAGCTCGCTAAACATGAAATGCCCCCCTTGATGCATTCAGTAATTGCACAAGGAACAGAAATTATATGCTCACTGTAAACAAAAGTTCTACCATTCTGGTTTAATCTGACCTTGACCTTTAACCTATTAACCTAACAGGAGATCACACAGTGATCTTGGTGCCATCCACTGAGCCATTTTTGAATGTTCCAAATTTCAAGACTAGCTCAAGGTCAAATTTCATTTCGGTACAAAATAATGTGTATGTGGTCCAAATTTCAAAGCTGTGGCTTGAGAAATGTGAAAGTAGGTCACTAGATCAATTTCAAGGTCAAAGTTCATTTCGGTAGACAGAACTATGCATGTGTTTCAAATTTGGAGGCTGTAGCTTGAGAAATGTGAAAGTAGGTAATAGGTAAAAATCAATGTCAAATTTCAATTCAGAACACAACTTCAAAAATGTGAAAGTAGGTCACTAGGTCAATAACTAGGTCAAAGTTTTTTTTAGTACACAAACCTACGCATGTTGTCCAAATCTGAAGGCTGTAGCTACAGAAATATGAAAGTAGGTCACTAGGTCAAGATCAAGATTCATCTTGCCACTCGAAACTATACATGTGGTCCAAATTTGAATGATGTAAGTTATGGACATGAAGATTCTAAGTTTTTCCCTATATAAGTCTATATGAACCATGTGACCCCTGGGGTGGGGCCATATTTGACCCTAGAGGGATAATTTGAACAAACTTGGTAGAGAACCACTAGATGATGCTACATTACAAAATATCAAAGCTATAGTCTTTGTGGTTTGAACAAGTAGATTTTCAAAGTTTTTCCCTATATAAGTCTATGTAAGCCATATTTGACATTAGGGGAATAATTTGAACAATATTAGTAGAGGACCACTAGATGATGTCATATACAAAATATCAAAGCCCTAGGCCCTGTGGTTTTGGACAAGAGGTTTAAAACAAGAGTACCATGATGGTCCTGAATTGCTCACCTCTTCCCACATGACCCAGTTTTGAGTATGACCCAGTTTTGAACTTGACCTAGATATTATCAAGATAAAAATTCTGACCAATTTTCATGAAGATCCACTGAAAAATATGGTCTCTAGAGAGGTCACAAGGTTTTTCTATTATTTGACCTATTGACCTAGTTTTCGAAGGTACGTGACCCTGTTTTGAACTTTATCTAGATATCATCAAGGTGAACATTCTCACTAATTTTCATGAAGATCTCATGAAAAATACGGCCTCTAGAGAGGTCCCAAGGTTTTTCTATTTTTATACCTACTGGCCTAGTTTTTGACCGCACGTGACCCAGTTTCGAAACTGACCTAGATATCATCAAGGTGAACATTCAGATCAATTTTCATGAAGATGCATTGAAAAATATGGCCTCTAGAGAAGTCAAAAGATTTTAATAATTTTAGACCTACTGACCTAGTTTTTGACCGCAGTTGACCCAGTTTCAAACTTGACCTAGATATCATCAAAACGAACATTCAGACCAACTTTCATACAGATCCTATGAAAAGTATGGCCTCTAGAGAAGTCACAAGGTTTTTTTATTATTTGACCTACTGACCTAGTTTTTTAAGGCACGTGACCCAGTTTCAAATTTGACCTAGATATCATCAAGGTGAACATTCTGACCAATCTTTATGGAGATCCATTCACAAGTATGGCCTCTAGAGAGGTCACAAGGTTTTTCTATTTTTAAACCTACTGACCTAGTTTTTGACCGCACATGACCCTGTTTCGAACTTGACCTAGATATCATCAAGATGAACATTCAGACCAATTTTCATACAGATCCCATGAAAAATATGGCCTTTAGAGAGGTCACAAGGTTTTTCTATTATTTGACCTACTGACCTAGTTTCTGAAGGCACGTGACCCACTTTCCAACTTGACCTAGATATCATCAAGATAAACATTCAGACCACTTTTCATACAGATCCCATAAAAAATATGGCCTCCAGAGAGGTCACAAGGTTTTTCTATTATTTGAACTACTGACCTAGTTTTTGATGGCATGTGACCCACTTTCAAACTTGACCTAGATATCATCAAGGTGAACATTCTGACCAATTTTCAGGAAGATCTCATGAAATATATGGCCTCTAGAGAGGTCACAAGGTTTTTCTATTTTTAGACCTACTGACCTAGTTTTTGACCGCACGTGACCCAGTTTCGAACTTGACCTAGATATCATCAAGATGAACATTCAGACTAACTTTCATACAGATCCCATGAAAAATATGGCCTTTAGAGAGGTCACAAGGTTTTTCTATTATTTGACCTACTGACCTAGTTTTTACCCCCACGTGACCCAGTTTCGAACTTGACCTAGAAATCATCAAGGTGAACGTTCTGACCAATTTTCATGAAGATCTTGTGAAATATATGGCCTCTAGAGAGGTCACAAGGTTTTTCTATTTTTAGACCTACTGACCTAGTTTTTGAAGGCATGTGACCCAGTTTCGAACTTGACCTAGATATCATCAAGATGAACATTCTGACCAATTTTCATGAAGATCTTGTGAAATATATGGCCTCTAGAGAGGTCATAAGGTTTTTCTATTTTTAGACCTACTGACCTAGTTTTTGACGGCACGTGACCCAGTTTCGAACTTGACCTAGATATTATCAAGGTGAACATTCTGACCAACTTTCATAAAGATCCCATGAAAAATGTGACCTCTAGAGTGGTCACAAGCAAAAGTTTACGGACGGACGCACGCACGCACGCATGCACTGACGGACGACGGACACCGCGCGATCACAAAAGCTCACCTTGTCACTTTGTGACAGGTGAGCTAAAAAAAAAAATCCTATAGAAATCTATATAAAACATGTGACCCCCCGGGGTGGGGCAATATTTGACCCCAGGGAAATAATCTGAACAATCTTGGTAGAGGACCACTAGATTGTGCTACATACCAAATATCAAAGCCCTAGGCCCTATGGTTTTGGACAAGAAGATCAGAAACCATTTAACTGTTTCTGGCCAATGTGACCTTGACCTTTGACCTAATGACCTCAAAATCAATAGGGGTCATCTGCTGGTCATGGCCAACCTAACTATCAATTTTCCTGACACTAGGCCCAAGCGTTCTTGAGTTATTGCCCGGAAACCATTTTACTGTTCCTAGTCACTGTGACCTTGACCTTTGATATACTGACCTCAAAATCAATAGGGGTCATCTGCTGGTCATAACCAATCTCCCTATCAAATATTGTGATCCTAGGCCTAAGCGTTCTTGAGTTATCATCCGGAAACCGTTTAACTGTTCCAGGTCACTGTGACCATCACCTTTAACATACTGACTTCAAAATCAATAGGGGTCATCTGCTGGTCATGACCAACCTCCCTATCAACTTTCATCATCCTAGGCCCAAGTGTTCTTGAGTTATCATCCGGAAACAGTTTTACTATTCAGGGTCACTGTGACCTTGACCTTTGACATACACACCTCAAAATCAATAGGGGTCATCTGCTGGTGATGACCAACCTCCCTATCAACTTTCATGATCCTAGGCCCAAGAGTTCTTGAGTTATCATCCGGAAACGGATTGGTCTACATTCCGACCGACCAACCGACATCTGCAAAACAATATACCGCTCCTTCTTCGAAGGGCGGCATAAAAATAGAGTTATGGAACCTGTTTATTGTAAGTCAGTTTATCACAGTGAATAAGTGTGTTAAGTTTCAATCCATTCCCATTAGTGGTTACTGAGATACCAGCTTACATACAACAAGAGGGCCCTGAAAGCCCTGTATCGCTCACCTGACCTAATTCGAACCCCTGATAACTAGCTTTTCCTTTGATTTGACCTAGTGACCTAGTTTTCTGACCCCATATGACCCAGATTCCACCTTGACCTAAAGATCATAAAAATTAACATTCTGACCAAGTTTCATGAAGATACAGTCATAAATGTGGCCTCTAGATTGTTAACAAGCTTTACCTTTGATTTGATCTAGCGACCTAGTTTTTGACCCCACCTGACCCAGATAGGAACATGACCTTAAGATCATTAAAATTAACATTCTGACCAAGTTTCATTAGGATATGATCATAAATATGGTCTCTAAAGTGTTAACTAGCTTTTCCTTTGATTTGACGTGTGACCTAGTTTTTGATCCCACATGACCCAGATTCCAAATGACCTAAAAATCATAAAGATTAACATTCTGACCAAGTTTCATGAAGATACAGTCATAAATGTGACCTCTAAAGTGTTAACAAGCTTTTCCTTTGATTTGACCTGGTGACCCAGATTCGTATTTGACCTAGAGGTCATCAAGACAAACATTCTGATCAAATGTCATGAGTTTCAAATTAAAATTAGGTCTCTATTGTGTTAACAAGTTTTACCTTTGATTTGACATGGTGACCTAGTTTTTGACTCTACCTGACCCAGATTTGAACTTGGCCTAAAGATTTTGACACTGGCACCAGCCTAGAAAGAAAATGCCACTGTACATGTTATACCCTACCCGCAGGTATACTATAGGAACCATGGTCGTGAACAGGAAAATATACTAACCTATTTAAATTGCACATTTCTCAAATAAAACTGCAGTTCGGTAAATGGGTTTTATACATATTAAACAAGTGGTAATTTATCTTCCATTGTGCAACGGTCAAGTTGATTCAATATTTCTTATCTCAGGGAAACACCCGTAGTTTATATTTTCATCAATGTTACAGAAAAAACTTGGATGAACTTTCCTAATGAAGTTCCGGTCTAGATTTTAAAATTATTTTGACGGACTGAAGTGAAAATGTATGTCAATTGTGATTTAACTACACATGTACAGACGAATGTGTATATGCAACATAAATGTGCAATGTGAATTAATTGAATAACAAAAAATGTATACCAGTGTATGATTTCAAATTCAAAATCATTTACAAGATGAATTTCATTCATCATTTCGAGTTTTATTGTATAACTGTGAATACTTCACTTTCGGTTTTTGTTTACATTTCGCCTAACATTCGCACACTGCTGCGACCTCTAGACTGGATGTTCACTAGGGAAGTTCTCTCAAGTTTTTTCTGTAACGTTGATGAAAATATGTTGTGTTGTTTCTCAACAATATCAAATATTGAGAAAATGTGACTGGTGCATGATGGAAGATAAATACCGCTTGTTCAATATGCTTGATACCCATTTGTCAAACTGCGCGTTTTAGCTGAGAAATGTATGACTGATATTGGTAAGTGCATTTTCCCGTTTACGACCATGGTTTTTATAATATACCTAGGGGTAGGGTGTAACATGTACAGTGGCATTTTCTATCTGTTCTGGTGGTTTTGGACAAGAAGATTTTCAAAGTTTCAAAGTTTTTCCCCATATAAGTCTATATAAACCATATGATCCCCAGGGTGGGGCCGTATTTGACCCTAGGAGGATAATTTGAATAATCTTGGTACAGGACCACTAGATGATATCAAAACCCTAGGCCCTGTGGTTTTGGACAAGAAGATTTTCCTATATAAGTCTATGTAAACCATGTGACCCAGCGGGGGGGGGGAGCGCATATATAACCGTAGGGGGATAATTTGAACAAACTTGGTAGAGGACCATTACATGATGCTACATACCATATATCAAAGACGTAGGCACTCTGGTTTTGGACAAAAAGATTTTCAAAGCCTTTTATAATTCTATGAAAGCCATGTGATGCACAGGGCGGTGCCATATTTGACCCTAGTGGGCTAATTTGAACAATCTTGGTAGAGGGCCATTAGATGATGCTGCATATCAAATATCAAAGCGCTAGGCCCTGCGGTTTTGGACAAGATTTTTAAAGTGTTTCCTTTCGGTTGCCATGACAACCAGAGCTCTGTACAGAATTCAATTCTTTGAATAATTTAAAGAAGACCATCCAAGGAATATCCCTGTGAAGTTTCATCAAAATTGGCCTAGTGGTTTAGGAGGAGATGTTGTTTAAAGGAAAGTGTGTACTGACGGCGGGACGCCGGACAGTGAGCGATCACAATAGCTCATCCTGAGCCTTTGGCTCAGATGAGCTAACAATTTTGGTAGTGGACCACAAGGCAATGCTACATACCAAATATCAAAGGCCTAGGTCTTGTGGTTTTAGACAAGTAGATTTTTTAAGTTTTTTCCTATATAAGTCTATGTAAAACTTGAGACCCCCGGGGCGGGGCCTCTTTTCACCCCAGGGGCATAATTTGAACATTCTTCATAGAGGACCATCACATGATGTCACATGCCAAATATCACGGCTCCAAGCCTTGCGGTTTTGGAAAAGAGGATTTTTAAAGTTTTTCCTTTCGGTTGCCATGGCAACCAGAGTTCTGCATGGAATTCAATTATTTGAATAATTTTGGAAGGGGGGCATCCAAGGATCATTCCCTTGAAGTATGATGTAATTCTGCCCAGTGCTTTTCAAGAAGATTTTTTTAGAAAATGTTGACGGATGCACAACGCACAACTGACGATGGACATTGAGCTGTCACAAAAGCTGACCATGAGCCTTTTGCTCAGGTGAGCTAAAAACAAGAAAGTAGGTCAGTAGATCAAGATCAAATCAAGTGACCCTAATTACTTGGGGTCATCAGGTAATTATAATTAAACAGTCAGATAATTTTTTAAGTATTTTTCCTTTCCTATATACACGGTGTGTATGCATATCAGATCCCTCTCTGTGGTAAATGAGAAAAAGGATCCCTCTCTGTTTGCCCACCGTACCTTCTTTGTGGTAACCAATGAACTCCCAACATCAGGGAGCTTGGAAAATAAAAATTTTCATCCTAAACAGGTTTATGCATAAACAAGAGGGTCATGATGACCCTGAATCGCTCACCTGAGTAACATGAGCCACATGTTTCGAATGGCAAACTGATGCAAAAATATTAGAAAGTAAGTCAGTTGATCACATTCATGGTCACTGAGTCAGTTTTAAGATCGGTATGCAGAACTGTACATGTCATCCAAATTTCAAGGCTGTATTTCAAACAAGAGGGCCATGATGGCCCTGTATCGCTCACCTGAGTACCATTGCTCAAAATGATATGATCAAGTTTTGACATAGAGCACATAGGCATAAACATTAAATATCATCAGGATAAACATTTTCTCCTAACTGTCCCTTTTGACCTAGTCAGGGCCAATTTCAATACCAAGGGTCCTAGGCTCAAATGCTGCATTTTTGCACTAACATGACTATTCCTTACCCTGGAAGACTTAAATAACATTTAAAACCAATCTCATTAGACGCTGCTGAGATATATTCGTTTACATAAAACAATGGGAGGTAATTTGTCATAAATTCAGTCAAAAGTTATCTACCCTGATTGTCCGAGTCCATCTGATGGCACAAATGACATTACAAATCAGTATCTTCATTGGTTACCGAGATACACCCATTTTAATTTGAAACAAAGGGAGGTAATTTGACATAAAATCAGTCCATAGCTATCTACCCTTATTGCCTCAGTCAAACTGAAGATAATAATGAAATTTCAAATGAGTTCTATAAATATTTACCGAGATAAATCAATTTTTATTAAAATCAGGGGAGGAAATCATGCATTGGTATATGCATGTAGAAGATACAGAGTACAAGCCTATACAACAATATATCAGTAAAGTATTCATATCGATAAATGTTCAATCAAGAGTTATCTAATATGACTATTTCTTACCATAGAAGACATAAATAACGTTTCAAACCAATCTCATTAGAAGCTGCTAAGGTGTATTCATTTAGATAAAAAATAAACGGAGGTAATTTGTCATAAATTCAGTCAATATGTATCTTCACTGATTGTCCAAGTCCATCTGTTGACAGTCCAACTAATGACAATAATGAAATTTCAAATAAGTCCTATAAGTACTTACTGATATAAATCCATTTTGATTACAATCAGGGGAGGTAATCAGATATAAAATAACTCTGGAACCTACGATTGGATCTAACAGATTCGTCATGGAATCCAAGATTTATTGTTGTTGAAGATATTTTGGAAGTTTGTATCAAATTAAACCATAAATGAAGTCTATATGGCTGCAAAAGCCAAAATAGCTAATTTTGGACCTTTAAGGGGCCATTACTCTGGAAACCATGATAGAATCTGGCCAATTCAAGAAAGGAACCAAGATCTTCTGGTGATAAAAGTTGTGTGCAAGTCTGGTTAAAATAAAATCATAAATGAAACCACTATCGTGCAGACAAGAAATTGTTGACAGACGCATGGACTGACGACGGACAACGGACGAAGGGTGATCACAAAAGCTCACCTTGTCACTATGTGACAACTGAGCTAAAAACAAACAAGAGGGCCATGATGGCCCTATATCGCTCACCTGTTATCATTGAACTTAAGGACGTCTTCAAAGTCACAGATCAATCAAAAGAACTAGAGATGCTTTTTAGAAAAGCGCATGTCTCCCACAACTGCCTAATCATCTAAATAGTAAGTCAGTCTTTATATACTGTTTACTTAAAACGTACCCTATACTACTAATTTCGCATGCGCTTTCGTGCAGGCAAAACCTACCCTATACTACTAAGTGCAGGCAAAACGTACTCTATACTACTAATTAGTAGTAGAGGGTACGTTTTGCCTGCAGAATTAGTAGTAGAGGGTACGTTTTGCCTGCAGGAAAGCGCATGCGAAATGAGGATTTTTCGGTAATTCAAGGGCCATAATTCCAAAGTGCCTGGGCCGATTTGGCTGGTTATCGAACTTCTTATGGTCAGACACATTTTGTTCAAGTTTGGTGAAGATCGGGTGAGAAATGTTCGACTTAGAGTGCGGACAAGCTTTGTGACAGACAGACAGACACACACACACAGACAGACAGACAGACAGGAGTAAATCAATATGTCTCCTACACCACTGTGTGGTGGGAGACATAATTATGATAAAATATAGTTGAAATTTTCTTAAAGTAACTTTAAATAAAATTATTCTCAAATCAGGCCAGTAGTTTCATAAAAGAAGATTTAATTTTAAAGTTTTCTATATGGCCATGTAGGGATAATGAGCGTCTCCTGCAGGCCGCCATGTTTTTCAAGGAACCAAAATTATCTCAAGGAATTTGGTAGAGGGTCATCCAAGAATCATTTGTGTAAAATGGACCAGTAGCTTTAGAGAAGAAGATTTTCAAAGTTTTCAATATAGCCATATAGGGAAAACAAGCCCCACCCCCTATCAGGGGCCATAACTACAGAACCCATCATGGGATCTGGCTTGTTCAAGAAAGGAACCACTATCTTGTGGGGATACAAGTTGTGTGCAAGTTTGGTTAAAATCAAATCATAAATGAAGCTGCTATTGTGCAGACAACGTCAAAATAGCTAATTCTGGCCCTTTCAGGGGCCATAACTCTGGAACCCATAAAGGAATCTGGCCGGTTCAAGAAAGGAACCAAGATCTTATGGTGATACAAGTTGTGTGCAAGTTTAGTAAAAATCAAATCATAATGAAGCTGCTATTGTGCAGACAAGGTCAAAATAGCTAATTTTGGCCCTTCAGGGGCCATAACTCTGGAACCCATAATGGGATCTGGCCAGTTCAAGAAAGGAACCAAGATCTTATGGTGATACAAGTTGTGTGCAAGTTTGGTTAAAATAAAATCATAAATGAAACCACTATTGTGCAGACAAGAAATTGTTGACGCACAAAAATAGCAAATTCTGGCCCTTTAAGGGCAATAACTCTAGAACCCATGATGGAATCTGGCCAGTTTTCGAAAGGAACTGAGATATCATGCCAGTACAAGTTTTGTACAAGTTTGATCAAAACTGCTTGCAGAATGTGGTCTCCATCTTGTTCACAAGAAATTGTGGATGGACGGACGGATGATCACAAAAGCTCACCCTGTCACTATGTGACAGGTGAGCTAAAAAAAAAACATTTGAATTGTTTTTTTCCTATATATACTTTTATATGGAAAAGGTGCTTGTGTTGCCGTAACGCTATGGAGGTTTACTAGGACATGCTGTGGAACAACTAAAATGTCAAGTTCAGTACCAATGCAAGCTACCCTGCCGCCATTTACCCTTTGGACATTTAGAAAACAGTAAACAATCCCATTCTACCTAGTATACAACCTTAAATAACTTACATTTAAATTCTAAGACGCCAACAACGGCATAGGTTTTCTACTTTCATTTTGAAACAAAATGGCCGATCTTCACTGTTATTTTGCAAGTGTCTAGACAATTTGGCTTGTTTGAATCTAAATGTAAGTTATTTAAGGCTGTTTACTAGGCACAACAAGATTGGTTACTAGGAGGAGAAAATTTTAGAGACAGTCAGTTCCAAAGTAGAAGAAAAAACCAGATACTTACAGGATCAACTAACAACACTGAAATTTGACAATGATAACTTGAAAGATATATTAGATAAAAAGGATGAGGAATACAACAAGAAAATAGAAGAAATAGAAGAGAGACTACTGAAATCTGAGGACATGTGCATAGAGGCCAACAGAAAGGCAAACAGAAATGAACAATATTCAAGGAAAAATAACATAAAAATATATGACGTTATAGAAGAAAGAAATGAAACCCAGATAAAGCTTACCGAAAAAGTTCAGGGCATTCTTAAAAAGGAGAATGTGAATTTAAGAGAGGAAGATATTAGTGCCATACACAGGTTACCAACCAAACCCGGACATACAAGACCTGTCATTATTAAAACAGTGAACAATACTGTTAAAACAGCAGTGATGAGGAAGAGGCGGAATATGAGGGATGCTGGGCACAGAATTGTGGATGATGTCACAATAATGAACTCTGGACTTATAAATAGATTAACACTTCATAGGGAAATAAAATCAGCATGGTTTTTTAATGGAGCAGTATATGGGGAAACATTGACTGGCGAACGCGTAAAATTTGACGTGTACGACAATATAGATGAGACATTGAGAAAGGCTCGCGAGAAGAAAGAAGTGGACAGAAGAAGGGGAGCGCTTCTAGAAGTTAATCAATTAAATATGACTGAGAAGAATTTTGTGTTGGGACTGTTTTGAATATGTAAATTTACTTTGGTGGAAAAATATGTTAACAGCTGCAAATTTAGTATGATTTAAACTTATTTGTAAATGTATGCTTTAAAGAATATGCAGAGATATGAATTTTTCATGTCTTGATATGTGCTGATGTCTGCTATTTCAACAATGAACTCTCCCATTCCCCCCCCCCCCCCCCCCCCCCCCCATTATTAGACTTACTTATGCTCCACACCACCTCAACCCACACCCTTCTTGGTTCAGAAATGATCAGATATTGGAAGATATATGCCATATGTAAGCAACTTGTTTCTTTGTGTACAGATATCCATTGTAAAGGTAGTTGGAATAAAGGTTGCTGGTATTTGTCTATCATTCTGTTTTAACAGCATAAGATGTAAATACATTTTGTTTAGGATTGGAAGGTTAGATAAATGTCTGAATAGTACTGTAATGTATCTTTAGGTTTGTTGGTGTACTATTATGTTTTTAATCACTGAAAAGTACGTTTTACATTGGTCAGAATTGTAAAGCCTGATAGGATTTGAATAGAAAAATATACATGTTTGATAATTCTTGTAAATTACAAACAGAATAAATGTCACTATGCATTTAAGTGAATCTATACAGAAGAATTTGCAAAGCAACTTACGCAGCAAAAGTCATGTTTAAATGAGCATTTTATTGTACAGTGTGGTTCAGATTTATTTTATTTTTTTGGTTTATGCTATACAGTAGAACCTTAAAATTTAATAGAAATAATGTAAAATTTATTTTAGAAAATGAACATGTATAAACAAGTAGTCATAGTCAGCAAATATTCTAAAATGCTTTTTGTCTTTAAAAAACTTTATACAATTGATGATATACTCAAACAATACTTTTTAGTTGTGTATCTGTTACGCGCATATAGCCAATCTGCGCATTTGGTAAATCGCGCAGCGCAAATAACCAATTTGTTATCTGCGCAACGATTTGTAAATCGGGCAACCTTATATATTTCTTATATGCGCAGGGTAACTGTCTTGCGCGTTTGGTAAATGAGTCTGCGCTTTTAACATATGGATGATATCTCCAGATAAAATTGAATATCATTAGAGGGTTAGACTTGTAGGCCTACATAAAACAGTTTAATTTTAAAACTGACGGTGATCAGGCACGCGTAAAGGTGTGAATTGACTGCGCATAATTTGTAAAGAACAAGAAAAACATTTTTTTAAAGTAAATGAGCGTATTTATGCGGTAATTTCAATGAGATGCTCACGTCCCTGGTAGTTTATGGACTAAAAATTTCTGTTGACGACGGTATTAAGAGTCATTTGTCATAGGTGTTAAAAACTTTAAAATGATACAAAATATCCAAAGTATATTTAACAACTCAAGTTTTTTCATTTATTTTTTTATTTTTTAACTTTTAAACGCCGTAGCCTGTGCGGGATGTCGATCCAGCGCTAATATCAAATCCTGAAATGACACCGATATTTCAAATATACATTGATCATTTCTTACAGATCGTATTGATATTTTTTAATGTTTTGTAGTACAAAAGAGTAATTTTCGCCAGAACGTGAACGAAAGTTTGTTGCTGCGCAAGATGTGTCCTGCGCTAATAGAAAATCTGGAAATTACTCTGATAATATGAATAACTGCCATAAACCATGCTAACTTTTACTTTGTTTAACAATTACAGACTGATATTGCAAATCTAGATTTTAAAAATGTGTCATAAATTTATTTCAGCATCAATAAATTCATGGGAGTCGGTCACCAGGTTTCAATATCTGCAGTATGATACAATATGCAATAAAGCTCAAACATGCGTGAAGGTGTGATTTCCTTCAGATAGCCACATCGTCCTCTCTATTCTTTTTATAACTAAAGTAATTTTATTTCATTCGATCACACGCAGTCATTTTATACCGGATATAGAACATAAAGGAGACTTACATAAAAGACTGAATTGCCACACACTTACCACAATTCACTATTTCATTATATTGAAAAAGCGCAATTCTTTTTTACCAACGTGAGCGTATCTCTTGACATGGCCAAGATTAAAAACAAAACAAAAATAAGTAGAATTAAAAGACGATTCTTACAGATCTTTTATACTTATATCATTTTTGAATGTTTTATAGTGAGACAGGTAGAATAACTAATAAGTTTCGTCAAAATGTGAAAGAAATTTTACATTGTGTAGGTGCGCAAGATGTGTGTCCTGCGTTAATAGAACTCTGAAAATTACTCCAATAACTTGAATATCTTTTATAAACCATTTTAACTTTTACTTCGTTTTTCGATTACAATCTAAAAATGTAGCTTTTGAAAATCTGAATATAATGTTCATCCGTAGCCTGCGCGGGATGTTGTTCCTGCGCTAATAGCAAATTATGAACTGACGCCGATATTTCAAACATATTTCAATTCTAAAAGATACTATTTATGTAACTTCATAAAAATGTTTTGGGAGTAGAATAAAAAATAGAAAGAAGCGTGATTTCCGTCATAACGAGAACGAAATATTACATGTGTTATCTGCACAAGATGTGTTTGCCCTGCGCTAATAAAAAATCTGGAAATAATCCTGATAACTTGGATATATTTCATAAACCATGCTAACTTTATCATTGTTTTGTGATTACAGGCTGAAATTGTAGCTTTTGCCAAATGAATATTTTGTTACATCTGTATCCTGCGTGGGATATCGCCCTGCGCTAATAAAAAATCTGGAAATAATCCTGATAACTTGGATATCTTTCATAAACCATGCTAAATTTAATTTTGTTTTATGGTTACAGACTAAAGTTGTAGCTTTTGCAAAGGCAAATGTAATTTTAATTCTGTAACACGCGCGGTTATGACAGAAATCACTCTTTTTCTATTCATTTTTTTACAGTATTCATTTGAAAGTTACATAAATAGTATGTTTTATGAATGAAATATATTTGAAATACAGTGTAATTTCAACCTTTGCTATTACCGCAGGACCGACCTCCCACGCAAGTTACAGGTGTAATATTATAGATCCATTTAGAAAAAATTATAGTTTAAGTTTGTAATCGTAAATCAAAGTAAAAGTTAATATGATTTATAAAAGATATTCAAGTTATCAGAGTAATTTCCAGATTTATTATTAGCGCAGACACACATCTTGCGCAGATAAAAATGTAATATTTCGTTCTCGTTATGACAGAAATCACTCTTTTTCTATTCATTTTTTACAGTATTCATTTGAAAGTTACATAAATAGTTGTTTTATGAATGAAATATATTTGAAATACAGTGTAATTTCAGACTTTGTTATTAGCGCAGGACCGACCTCCCACGCAAGTTACAGGTGTAACATTATAAATCCATTTAGATTTGTAAAAAACTATAGTTTTATTCTGTAATCGTAAATCAAAGTAAAAGTTAATATGATTTATAAAAGATATTCAAGTTATCAGAGTAATTTCCAGATTTATTATTAGCGCAGACACATATCTTGCGCAGATAAAAAATGTAATATTTCGTTCTCGTTTTAACAGAAATCACTCTTTTTCTAATCATTTTTTACAGTATTCATTTGAAAGTTACCTAAATAGTATGTTTTATGAATGAAATATATTTGAAATACAGTGTAATTTCAAACTTTGCTATTAGCGCAGAACCGACCTCCCACACAAGTTACAGGTGTAACATTATAGATCCATTAAGAATTGTAAAAAAACTATAGTTTTAGTCTGTAATAAAAGTTAATATGATTTATAAAAGATATTCAGGTTATCAGAGTAATTTCCAGATTTATTATTAGCGCAGACACACATCTTGCGCGGATAAAAAATGTAATATTTTGTTCTCGTTATGACAGAAATCACTCTTTTTCTAATCATTCTTTTACAGTATTCATTTAAAAGTTACATAAATAGTATGTTTTATGAATGAAATATATTTGAAATACAGTGTAATTTCAAACTTTGCTATTAGCGCAGGACCGACCTCCCACGCAAGTTACAGGTACGTGTAACATTATAGATCCATTTAGATTTGTAAAAAAAAACTAGTTTTAGTCTGTAATCGTAAATCTAAGTAAAGTTAATATGATTTATAAAAGATATTTAAATTATCAGAGTAATTTCCAGATTTTCATTTAGCGCAGGGCACCGAACACATATCTTGTGCAGCTACAAAATATAAAATTTCGTTTACGTTTTGATGAAAATTAGGCCTACTCTTTATTCAATCGATTTTATACTATAAAATAATAATATAGATAAGATCTGTAAAAATTTTCTTTTAATTCTGTGACTTTTTTATTTCATCTTTTATCTTAGACATGTTGAGAGATATGCTCCCGTTGGTAAAAAGAATATTATTGTGAAATTTCTAGATATTTCAATATAATAAAAACGATATTTTGCTAAGTGTGTGCTCGGGTGAAGTAGACAATTATAAAAATAGCCTAAAACAGACCAGAGGACGACGTGTGCAAGCTGGAGGAAATCACACCTTCACGCATGTTTGGGTTTTATTGCATCTTGTATAAGATCGGAGGTATTGAAACCTGGTGACCGACTGCCGTGAATTTACTGATGTAGAAACAAATTTATGACACATAATTTAAGTACCAAGATATTCAGCATTTGACATCTATACTTATTAATAAATTGACCAACTGCATGATTTATCAAACACGAAATGCAATTTTCTGATATATAATGTTACATTTGTTATTTGCGCTGCGCATTTGGTAAATCGCGCAGATTAAATTTATCCTGCGCAACGATTGGTAAATCGTTGCGCATATAACCAACGTACAAAAATTTGTTATATGCGCTGCGCGTTTGGTAAATAGCGCAGATTGCTTATTTGCGCTCAACATATCCATATGTAATTGTGCAAACTCAATGCACAGGCAGTTATGCTGTTACTAACTGTTTATTTAGTTTGTTTTTCGTTCATGTGTTATATGTTAAGCTGTTCGATTATATGGCATTTAATTTGTGATAGTATAGATGTATTGAAAGGTAGAAAGATGTGGATTGCCATTTATAACAGTATTAGTAAGCTACTGAACATTTCTAGTCAGTATGAGTAATATTAAATTTGTCTCATACAACTGCCGGGGTCTTAACAATAATAGTAAAAGAATTGATATTTTTAAGTTCCTGAAAAAACAGAATGCTGAGTTTTATTGTTTACAAGATTGTCATTTTACTGATGGTTTAGAAAAAGTTATTTACTCACAATGGGATGGAGACTGCTATTTTTCTCATGGTACTTCAAATTCTAGAGGTGTTTGCATTTTATTGAAAAAGAATATTCCAACTGTTGTACACTCAGTTGAGCGAGATACTACTGGTAACTGTCTATTCTTAGATGTTAGTTATGATGGGAAAAGATTTACTTTATGTAATATTTATGGTCCAAATGCTGACAAACCTAGTTTCTATTCTGATGTATTTAATTGTATAGATACAGTCGGTAATGATTCGTACATTGTTTGTGGAGACTATAACCTTGTATTAGATGTTGACAAAGATTATATGAATTACAGATCTGTTGATAATAATAGAAAAGCTAGGGAAAAAATCTGTACAATTAAAGGGAACGAAATTTAGTTGATACATTTAGAATTATTAATGGTGATGAAAAACGTTTTACTTGGAGACGGATGAGTTCTACACAGCAAGGTAGACTTGACTTTTTTCTAACATCAGAAAACTTGCTGTCAAAAATTAAGGAGTCTTCTATTGGAATCTCTTACCGGTCTGATCATTCTGTTGTATGTTTAGAATTGGTATTCAATGAGATTGAACATGGTAAACCTCTATGGAAATTTAATAATTCATTGCTGTATGATAGAAATTATTTAGAGTGTATAAATGATAAAATTGACGAGATTAAAAAGCAGTACTGTGTACCTGTATATTGTTTAGAGAATGTACTTAATATAGACAACAATGATATTCAGTTTGTTATAAATGACCAGTTATTTCTGGAAACTTCGTTAATGGAAATAAGGGGGAAAACCATTGCATACTCAAGTTATAAGAAGAAACAGAGAGTTTCACGTGAAAAAATTTTAGTAAACAAAATAGAAAATATAGAAAAGAACTTAGATGAGAATAACAAAGAAGAATTACTGAATTTACAAAATGAATTGCAAATAATAAGAGCAGAAAATATGAAAGGATATGTAATAAGATCTAGAGCAAAGTCATAGATGAGGGTTGAAAAGCCTTCAAGTTATTTCTGCAATCTAGAAAAACAGTATTGTACAAGCAAAGTTATTCCATTTATAGAAAAAGAAGATGGTACTGTGCTGTCAAATCAGTCAGATATTTTAAATGAAGCTTGTTCTTTTTATAAAAATATGTATTCTAAAAATGTTTTAGAAAAGTTGTATGATATAGAAAATGACTTAAAAGATATTACTGTTAAGAAGTTGTCTAGAGAAGAAGCAGATAGTTTAGAAGGTCTATTAACTTATAGTGAAATGCTCAAAACCCTGAAAAAAATGAAAAATGATAAGTCTCCAGGTTCAGATGGATTTACTGTAGAATTTTTAAAGGTTTTTTGGATGAAACTTGGTCATTTTGTTGTAAGATCTATTAATTATGCATTTACTATTGGTTCCCTATCTGTTACTCAAAAACAAGGAATAATAACATGTATCCCAAAAGAAAATAAACCCAGACCTCTTACATTGTTAAATGTTATCTATAAGTTAGCCTCTGGATCTATTGCAAATAGACTGAAGTCTGTATTACCAAAACTAATAAATCATGACCAGACTGGTTTTTTACAGGGTAGATACATAGGAGAAAATACTAGGCTACTGTATGATATAATGAAAATAACAGAAGAAAGAAAGATTCCTGGACTATTAATTACAGTAGATTATGAGAAAGCATTTGATACATTATCCTTTAATTTCATTGAAAAGGCTTTCGATTTTTTTAATTTTGGAACCACATTCAAGGAATGGCTTAGATTGTTTCTACATAATACTATGACTTCAGTACAACTTAATGGAGTCCTATCAGATTTCTTCAAAGTAGAACGTGGCTGCCGCCAAGGAGATCCAATTAGTCCTTATATTTTTATATTGTGTGCTGAAATAATTGCTATTAAAATAAGAAATTCTGAGAAAATAAAAGGTATAACTATTGATGAAGCTGAGTATAAAATATCTCAATTTGCTGATGATACTTCACTCTTGTTGGATGGCTCAGAAGAGTCTTTACGTGCTACCCTAGATATGCTACATGAATTTTCATTTTATTCTGGTCTAAAAGTTAATTTTGAGAAGACTAATGTTATTTGGATAGGTGCAATGAAATACAGTACCCGATCTATAAAGACAAAGTACAAACTATCTTGGGGTACTACAAGGTTTAAAGTACTTGGTATTATTTTTGATGTAGATCTTGATAATATGATAATGCTTAATTTCAATGATAAGCTAGAAAATGTTAAAAGGATGATATCCTACTGGAACAGAAGATTACTTACTCCTATTGGAAAAATTACCGTTGTAAAATCATTGTTAGTTCCTCTCTTTACAAATTTGTTTATAATTTTGCCAACACCACCTAAAATATTTATGGATAATTTAAACAAATTGTTATATGACTTTGTATGGAATGGCCCATATAAAATAAAGTGCTCTGTTGTTGTCAAGAATTATGAAGAAGGAGGGCTAAAAATGGTGGATATTTATAAATATGAACATAGTATGAAAATGTCATGGATAAGAAAAGCTTTTAATGGAACTGGAAAGTGTTATGTGTTGTTAAAATCAATATTTGACTTACATAGAATTGTTAATCTTGGAAATTTGTATTGTGAAAATATAATGAAAAGGCTAGGAAACAAATTCTGGTGTGATGTGTTAAGAAGTTTTATCTCTTATATGGATAAGATGCCTGTTGAAACTGTAGATGAACTTCTTGCAATGCCATTATTTTATAACAGCTGTTTTAAAATTGGTAACAAAGGTGTATTTGATAAAAGTATGTTTGATAGAGGTTTTAGATTTGTTAAAGATTTAATATCAGACACAGGTGAATTTGTAGATATATCTTACTTAGAACAGTGTATTGGTAAAAGGTTAAATTTTGTATTTTATGAAGGTTTAAAAAGTACTATAAAGTCCTATTTAAGAACATGTAATATTAAAATAAGTGGTAATTGTAGTTGCTATGGACCTGTTGTCTCTTGTTATGTTTCAAAAGTTTTATTTTCAAATATGGCAAATAAGCATGTGTATAATGTACTGATTGCAAACAATGATATACCTACTAGTCAAGTTAAATGGAACCAATGTTTTAATAATATTGAATGGAAGTATGCCTATAAATCTGTATTTCTCATGACAAGAGATTCTTACATTCAGTGGTTACAATTACGAATACTCCACAGAATTATTGGTACTAAGTCTTTATTATATCATATGAATATTGTAACTGATAATCTTTGTACTTCTTGTAAAGAAGAGGAAGAAACAATTATACATCTGTTCTGGTCTTGTACTTGTATTCAAAATTTATTGCAAGAGTGAAAAATGTTTTATTGAATAATGGAATAACTGTTCAGATAAGAGCAGAAGACTTTATTATAGGAAATTGTGAAAAAAGAATTGAAAAATTTTACGTTTTGTTCTTACAAATTAAGAAATATATTTTCACTTGTAAAAGGAAAGAGATTGTACCAAGTTTTTATGGTTTAAAAGGTTATTTGAATTGTGCCTGGCAAGTATACAGAAGCACCAATATAAAAGAAATAGAAAGAGATAACTGGGCAGTTGTACAGCTTTTCATTGTCAGTCCACATACTTAATCAACATTTAATATTATAATCTGTTGCCATTAGATTAGTAAATTGCTTTTCAATTACTTAGAATAATCAATACAGCTTAATCATTTCTTCTTTCTATGTACTTCTTTTGTATGTTTCAATAACCTGATAGTACTTATTAAAGAGGTTTCTTTTTCCTTTTAAAGTAAGGTTGAACTACGTTTTTCTAGAAAAAGACATGTACATGTTAATCTTTGAATGTTATATATGTTAAAAGTAGGAAAAATCTTTGAATGTTATATGTAATATGTGAATATTTTAATGTTGTATATGTTATATATTGAAATGTAAATGTAAATTTTGTGATGAATAAACGGGCCTTAAACGTGGTTCCAAAAAAAAAAAAAAAAAAAAAAGATTGGTTACTATTTTATAAATGCATGATGTGTAAATTGCAGCAAGGTTGACTCAACTTTTACTGAACTGGACATTTTGGTTGTTCCACAGCGTGTCCTCGTAAATCTCCATAGCGTTACAGCAACACAAGCACCTTTTCCATAACAGAGTATATACAGGAAAAAATTTTTTTTTCATTTTGTTTTAGGATTAAAACAGTGGTTAAATTAACTTTTTTTTGCCAGGGGGTGGGGTTGGGGGCACCCATATGGGCACCAAGACTGGACTGGCACCTGTATGTTAACTAGCTTTTCCTTTGATTTGACCTGGTATCCTCTATTTATCAAGTTTCATGAAAATAGGGTCATAAATGTGGCCTCAAGAGTGTTAACAAGCTTTTCCTTTCATTTGACCGGGTGACCTAGTTTTTGACCCCACAAGACCAACAATTAAATTTGGCCTAGGAATCATCAAGATAAATATTCTGACCAAATTTCATGAAGATAGGGTCATAAATATGGCCTCTAGGGTGTTACAAGCGTTTCCTTTGATCTGACCTGGTGGCCTAGTTTTTGACCCCACTTGACCCAGTTTGGAATTTGGCTTAGAGATCAAGATAAACATTCTGTGCACGTTTGTATCAAATCAAAGAATAAATGAAACCTCTATATGGCTGAAAGGGCTAAAATCGAAAATTTTGCCTCTTTCACGGGCAGTAATTCTAGAACCCATGGTGAGAGAGGACTTTCAAATGATCTTACAGACCATGTTTGATGAAGATCCATCAAGTGGCTCATAAGGAGTCATTTAAAGGTACTTCTAATTTTAGTACTGGTAGCCCATAAAAGGGACCAATCGTCACCATTTGAATAAAATTGGGAGATGGGCCTTGAATGATGCTACAGACCAAGTTTGATGAAGATCCATCAAGCGGTTTTTGAGAAGAAATGGTTTAAAGGTATTTCTAATTTTAGCTCTAGCAGCCCCTGTAAGGGGTTAAGTATCCCCATATGCATAAAATTGGGAGTGGACTTTATAATGATGCTACAGACCAAGTTTGAAGAAGATCCGTCCAGCAGTTCATGAGAAGAAGAGGTTTAAAGGTATTTCTAATTTTAGCTCTGGCAGCCCCTAAAAATGGCTAAGTGCTGCCATTGTGAAAGGACTTTATAATGATGCTACAGACCAAGTTTGATAAAGATCCAGCAAGCTGTTCATAAGAAGAAGTCTTTTGAAGGTATTTCTATTTTCAGCTCTAATGGTCCCAAAAATAGGCCAAAAGCCACCACCTGAACAAATTTTGTAAAGGATCTTATAATGATGCTAAAGTCCAAGATTGATGAAGATCCATCCAGCGGTTCATGAAAAGAAGGTATTTCTAATTTCAGCTCTAGCAGCCTTTAAAAGGAGCCAAGTGCCCCCATTTGAACAAAATTGGGGGAGGACCTTACAATGATGCCACAGACCAAGTTTGATGAAGATCCATCAAACAGTTCATGAGAAGAAATTCTTCAAAGGTTTCTTTCTGTTTTTAGCTCTAGCGGCCCCTAAAAAGGGCCAAGGTGAATCATTTGAACAAAATTTGATAGAGGTCCATGCCAGGATGCTACTGACCCAAGTTTGGTGTAATTCTGACCAGTAATTTGAGAGGAGAAGATATTTAAAAATGTTGATGCAGGATGCCAGACTATCCACCTATACTAACAGCTCACCCTAAACAAAGTTCAGGTGTGCTAAAAATGCTTGAAGTTCTTAATAAAATTATGTAATATTCCAGTCATTTCGTACACAATGCCCAGTAATATCCATTGTTACAAGTCTGTATTTTTATAATTTATTTTACATGCACCTTTCTTAATAGTTAAGAGTGAAATTTTGCTACATTTATCTAATTTTGGGGCAGTATTACCAAGTCAAACTTTGTAGACAAATACTCCCCAGGTTGGTTTATTCAGATTGGTGGATGCCATTGTTAAGCAGCAAATCACTAATAGGAATCTGATGATACCTGATTATATCCTCACCTTCATGCCATGAAGTACTTTAAGGAAAGTAAATGCCATTCCTCCTCCAATTATCATTTCATCAACCTTGTCCAACAAATTCTCAATTAACTGAATCTTATCTGCTACCTTGGCTCTGAAATTACAATATAGTCAGGTGGTTTTGGCAATTAAAGTGCCCTAGAAATCATCCAACAAGGACCAGCATATTTATGTATGGAGACAATATCTATGTTGAAGCTTGAATCTTCCCCGGCATATTTATGTATGGAGACAATATCTATGTTGAAGCTTGAATCTTCCCCGTTACTTTCAGATAGCTGTCTCCAAACTAGAGGGTCATGATGACCCTGGATCGCTCACCTGTGTAATATGAGCTACATGTTTCAAATGTCAAACTGATGCTAAAATATTAAGAAAGTTAGTAGGTCACATTCATGGTCAATGAAATTCAGTTTTACGATCGATGTGCGAAACAGTACATGTCATCAAAATTTCAAGGCTGTATCTTAAAAAACAAGAAAGTACGTCAGCAGGTCAAGGTCACAGTCAGGTGACATCATATTACTAAGGGTCATCAGGTAATTATTATTAAACAGTCTTGGAAATAGGATCAGATAATTTTTTAAGTATTTTTTCCTATAAATAACTCATATAATAATTAAGTGACCCCGGGTCGGGGCCTCTTTTAACCCCAGGGGCATAATTTGAATAATTTTGGTAGAGGACTACTAGGCAATGCATCATACCAAATATCAAAAGCCTAGGTCGTGTGGTTTCAGACAAAAAGAGTTCTAAAGTTTTTTCCTATATAAGTCTATATAAAACATGGGACCCCCAGGGCAGGGCCTCTTTTCACCCCTGGGGTACAATTTGAACAATTTTAGTTGAAGACCATAAAACAATGCTACAAGCAAAATATCAAAGGCCTAAGTCTTGTGGTTTCAGACAAGAAGATTTTTAAACTTTTTTTCCTATATAAGTCTAGGTAAAACTTTGGACCCATGGTGCGGGGCCATATTTGACCCTAGGGGGATAATTTGAATAATCTTGGTAGAGGACCTCTAGATGATGCTACATACCAAATATCAAAACCCTAGGCCGTGTAATTTTGTACTAGAAGATTTTCTAAGTTTTCCCTATATAAGTCTATATAAACTATGTGACCCCTGGGGGCGGGGCCATATTTGACCCTAGGGGGATAATTTGAATATTCTTGGTAGAGGACCACTAGATGATGCTACACACCAGATATTAAAGCCCTAGGCCCTGTGGTTTTGGACAAGAAGATTTTTAAAGTTTTTCCTTTCAGTTGCCATGGCAACCAGGGTTCTGCATGGAATTCCATTCTTTGAAAAATTTTGAAAGGGGGCTACCAAAGGATCAATCCTGTGAAGTTTGGTGTAATTCTGCCCAGTGGTTTTCAAGAAGAAGATTTTTTTAGAAAATGTTGACGGACACATGACGGACATTGACCGGTCACAAAAGCTCACCATGAGCCTTTGGCTCAGGAGAGCTAAAACCAATATAACGTTTTATGTAAAACAGCCACCAGGATATCTTTGCAAAACCAGGATTTTGGCAAACTTCACTACCATTTCTGAGTGACTTATAAGCTTCTGTTTTTAGCTTGGATGGTAGTTTAGGGCCAAGGAGCAATAAATGATATAGTTTTGCATTATTATTAATTTCCTTATGTACAAAAAAATTGATTTAAATAATTTGGCCAATTGGATTTTTCCAATTTCCAATCGGATATATGGCGTCCGATTGGAATTTTTGAAAATCCAATCGGACATTTTTCCAATATTTTGACGGGCTGGATTTTTTTCCGGGCGGAAAACGATAATTTTTTTATAACAAATTTAAAGGCATATCTGTGTTACTTTTGTGTTTAACTATCTTTTTGTCTTGGTTGACATCCATACTATGGTAAATAAAAAAATCCCATTTAAAAAGCTGGAAAAAATCCGATTGGATATTTTCAGAAAAAAATTCAGATTTATTGTAAACACTTATAAACAGGATCAATGAACACCCTTAAACATAAGTAGTGAATAACGATGTTTTAGTCAGTTTAAAATGGTTTTAAAAAATCTAAATCCAATTGGATTTTTTTTCCAATTTTAGGAGTTGGAATTTTTCCAGCTTATAAAGTTGGAAATTTTTCCAGCTTTAAAAGTTGGATTTTTTTCCAGCTTTAAAAAGTTGGAAAAATATCCAGCTTAAAAAGAGACTTTTTTTCCAAATGTGAATGAGTGTGATCATTTTAAAGCTAAAATACTTCTTTTCTAAGCATTTTGAACTGCATTGATATAAATTTACTGACGTGTGAGCCATAGAATACGGTCTGTTATTTTGATACCTATCTATAAATTATTATGAGTTCCAATGAAATCTGAAACGTCAATATTTTTCTAATATAATGTTGACGTCCAAATAAATATCATATAGGGCGTGCGACGTCATTTGTGACACCAGTTTCATGTCTGCCATTGCGTTTAAAAGTTTTTATAAACAGAATTTATACCATTAAAATAAAAAATAATATACTTTTGTAAATGTAACAAAATGTTTGTATTGCATCTAGAAATGGGCACTCTATATTTCTCGGAATAATATTCCACCCATTACGTCGCCGAATATCTGAAGCATATTTCCAGCGTATTTTCTCAATTCTTATACAAATCTAATAACCAATAATTATTCCAATATAGAGACTAAATATAACTTTCTTCCGTTTTATGCTATAGCGCAACAATTGTTTATCATACTATATAAAGAAATAAATTTTGTTGTTGCGTTTCAACATGTGACATTTTTAGCCTGCCGAACGGATTTTGTTGTTTCTATGATAAAAAAGAGTGAAACACCAGTTTCAAGACACTAAATTTTGAGATATAAATGGTCCAGAATACAATCCTTGTGCGACCTGTACCTTATTATCTGCAAATGACTGGCCTAATACATATGTATATTTATTAAAGCGTGCGACCATTTTTTGTAACCATGCACTTTTTCCACAAATTTAAGCTAAACCTGGATGGATGGATGACCATTTCCATTTTATCTGAGTTCCGGTATCTTAGGTAAGATTTTAGACCAGACCATCTACATGAAGCTTCAAGCATTAGTTTATTTTACACAGTAATTACTCATACGCAGGAGTCCTTCATTCTATAATTATTATTAGTAACCATTTGAATATAAATGCCTTTACAGATCTACCTGTTGTAGTGAAAAAAAAAATCGTACTAGACCATAATACGAAACAGGCCCTGCCACTTAACTTAGCGCAGGTTTTAATTCACACAAAGCGATAACACGTATATTCGTCAAATCCTGACCATAGTATTTACAGAAATATGAGGAAATGGTCTTAATGTCAATCATTTTGTAGAATACTACTTAACTTAAATATTTCTTTAAGAAATTCACCGATTTGTACCTGAATGACAAGTCATGGACATAACCGAATTGTTTGTTTTTATTTCTTTATTCCATTTTGGCGCATTTAATTTCTCTAGAAACATTAATAAGATGTCAGTATCTACTCGGAAAGCAGGAGTGAAAAGGCTTTTTGCGGTTACGGTTGTATTAATAAAATCCGACCCGGCCGAAACCGCGGAAATAGCCGATTTCGATTGTACGGAACCCACCAGAAACTTACGGATGGAAGGCTTATATAATTACGAATGATATCGTGTCGATATCAAGTTACATTCTGTCACATATATATTTAGAAGTTAAAGTCATTTGTTTATCTTAATATTCATAGCTTTATAGTCACGTTCTCTTGTAGACCAATAGCCAAAGTTTCTAATTTAACTGGCATTTATCAAGATCAACGATTTTCACCTGCTTAAAAATTGTAGGACAGTTCTTATTTATATTTCCCCCACGCACCCACACACTCACCTGCCAGTTTGTGAAACAGTAGGACGAAAAACACATGCAGGCGACTGTACCGACACAGTAAAGGCCCCTTCGCCGTAGTACAAAACCCAGTGTCACACAGTAGTTGTGAAAGTAGTTCATAATGACGTAACATTAACTAGTCTGTCAAGTTCTGTGGAAAATGTCCAGCCACGTGTTATTTCATGTCTGCGCGTTACACAAAATGACATGTTGATTGCCGAGCTCCATTGGGTTTAATTGAAACACCTAAACTATCTCGTTATTTTAGGTATTTGCTTATGTCAAGTGAAATACCTCATTGAACATACGTTTCATCAATATTAAATACTTATCTTGTAGTTCTGTAATGATGAAGTAAATTACACATTTGCATTGACTAAGATGATGGTATAACCATTCGTAATTATTATTAGCCTTCCGTCCGTAAGTTGCCGGTGGTTTCCGTATACATATATAATCGGTATCGGTTATTTCGTTGTTTGTGTGCTGGGTCGGGCCGGGTTTTATTAACAAACCCCTTTTTCCTGGTCATAACCTCTGATTTTCCCTCCCTTCTTCTTCTTCTTCTTATTTAAGTTTAATAAGGGTCCATCCGCCCGTAAGGGCACAGTATAGCATGAAAGCTATGTGGAGTATAGACCCCCGGCATGTCACCAGGCATGCCGTTAAAGATACTTTTTGAAGCCAAAGTGGTGAGAATTTACCTCTACGCAATTTCCGTAGAGTATATGCCAAAGATAAGTAATTTTGATGCCGAAAATGAGTCACTGTCGCGGCCAATGAGACCTAAATGACAGCTCCCCTGTGGTAGCCAATAGACAATATCCAAGAAGGTGTGGCAAGCATCGCCCTTAAAAGGGCGGTTGAGGCCTCTGGTCCAAGGTGTCTCCCGTGGTGTCGCTGCCCCTCCCCACTCGCCCCTCACGTTGAGCGTGAAGTTTGAGCGGCTCGGGGTCTTCTCTGCATTGCCGTCTAAGTACTGGCAGGTCTTCTATCTGGTCAACACATCCGTGCCACGCAGAGTGTCCCGCGAAGATCTGTCGCAGCGTTCTGTTGTTGCTTGTCATCTATCGCCATGCAGGAGTTCCATCATTACCACCCGAGTTGAATGGAGCCGGGTGGCCGAAGCCTTTTTGTTAGATAAAACAACCGAAGTTGAGTAGTTTGGCTCCCCCGGGTAGAGTTGTTGAAAGTCTGCATGGCCCATCTCATCGTCCCAACCTTTGCAGGGCCACTCCCTCCGGAATTAGTCAGGACACCGACAGCTGTCTTGGCTCCACTTCTGTCGATGCCCTGTGCCTTCTCCGCGACGAGCACGCTCCGGAGGGCTGGAGAAGTGATTTTCCCTCCCTTCCCGCTAGTAGCTTTTATACCAGTTTATCAATACAAAAACACAAGTCTTATTTATCTTACTTTTTCCTCTTAATTTTCATTTTCTTATTTTAATAATTATATTTAACGAAGACACAAGACTTATATAAATAATAGATACAGTTTTCCAAAAAATAATTCAGATACATCATTGATTAATTACCTCCCTTTATTATTTTTAATAAGAGTTGTGTTGTAGAAACCTATAACTTTCTTTAAGTAGCGGATGGTTTTTTTTTTAAGTATAAAAGTATGTAACCCAAATTACGTCGATTGTATTGTTCACGTAAACGTCACTTCCGTGATTCCATATAAGGTTACTTATCATGTATTTGTTAGCCAGAATAACTGCAAAATATGTAATCTAAGAATTGTGCATGTGACTTGATAAAGGCACTGGGCCGAAACGTTGTCGCAGTTAGTGATAATAAAAGTTAAAAATACATAATTTCAAACGATATTTATTAAATATGTACTTCAGTACTGGTATATAACTTTATATACAGTCTTAATAAAGTTAACACAATAAAAAGGTTTGAAAATTAGCATAAATTAACTTTAAAAAGCAGTATCCGGAATTTCGTTGGAATAAAAGGTCTATACCCCCTATCATTGACAATCATCCAACTGAAAACGAAATGAATTTCCAAAGTGATGTCCGACACAAATTGCTTTCTTTTCAGCACTTTGATTTCTTTCATGCTTCTTTATTCTAGTGAAACTTTTTTTTTCTCGTTTGTATTGTTTAATCTGAGTCCATTTTTATTGGCCAGACCAGACATCTAAAATAAAAATTTGAAATTTTGCAAATCAAAAGGAAAATATCTTCATTTACGACATACACTGCCCGCTGCACTCACATAAAGCCATCACAAATACTCCGCGCGAAGAATTATTCAAGTTAAACTAATGGGAAATTTGCATTGGACGTTTATGTGAGGTATAATTAAGAAATGAAATGATTTGTTTCGGTGTTCATGCGAAATGAACGACAGAATAGGATCGGCAAATCCATGAATCGCGCTCATGTTTAATTTGCGGATCCTATTCTGTCGTTCATTTCGCATGAACACCGAAAAAAAAAATAGTTTCATTTCTTATATTTACATTATATTTCCTTTCCATTTGTGAACTATATAATATTATGAATTGCATATAATTTGTTAGCATTTAGCATAAAAATCAGCTTCCTGGCCATTTTGTTCAGCGGACGGAACAACTGCGACGTCATCTAAGGAACGTTCTCCTGACTATACGCGGACGTCGTCAAAACAGCAATCAGTTTATCACTAAGCAGCGATGACGTAACTTTCGCGCCTTTCCTTTTGCTGTTCATACGAAATGAACGTCAAAAGTTTCAATGGAAAAGAATAGGGCGAATGTAAATATTAATATATATTTGTGAATATGCATACTAGTAATACTTAGTCACCATACCAGTGTATATACAATTTTGCAAAAAGAACTATACCCTTTTACTACGATATTGTTATTTATATACATTCTTTCTTTATGATACTTTTGAGGCTTTTTAAATGTGATAAAAGTTGAAAAATAAATTAATAAAGTGCATATCCTTTCCGCTATGGTGACGTAACATAGTAAAACATATTAGCGTCTGATGACCCTTTTACGCTTCTGTAGAATCAGTATTTATTACTTGAAAATATTTATAAAATTTCTAGGTCTGCAGTTCAAATACGGAAATACCTTACAACCGGGGCATATATAGAGAATATTAGGTTACTGTCTTTCTTAATTTAAGTTTATCCACCCAAGGCTTGCCGAGGGGGATAAACCTTTCGCAGACGAGGTTTGATAAACTTAAGTTAAGAAAGTCAGTAACCTGATATTCTATTTATCCTGCAGTCAATAAAATTTGTGTATAACATATACTTAATTTCAAGATGTTTTTTTCTATACAAAAATAATCCAGAATTTCACTCACTTGTGAATTCCTACGCCCTTCAAGTTCAACCCCCTTGTCTGTGATCCAGTTACACACGATTCCTTACAATAAAACATTATTTCATGCCTCATACTTTGCCTTATGAAGTTCTGTGTATTATAAATCATCGGTGCTAACAGGGCATTCGCGTACAAAACAAGCAGAATGGTTTTGACTCGGATAAAATACAGCCGAAAACCACGACGCTTGAAATGAATTCAAATGCCCGCAGTCTTAAATTTACTCCAGTTTCGTACAAGACAATGTGAGATAATGAAATTCCTTCCACCATGAATGGTTTAGATCCGATAATTACAATAAGCGACTGCTTAAATCTGGTTATTTGTGTAAATTTCTAACTAAAAATGAGTGAACAAAGCCATGGTCGATTCACACAGTCTTTAAAAAACCGTCACAGTACCATTCCGTACGGAGGTTTACTAGGATAGAGTGAACCAATTTTAAATTTTTTTTTACCGTGGCCGTCCTCATTAAATGATGAAATGTTTGAGCTTCGAACACAGCCCAGTTTACATCGCCTATAGCACATATACTTGAAAAAGTAGTCCGTCAGTTGCATTGACGGTATAGTAAACCTGCATTGACTGTGTAAAGCTCAAGTTTACACGGCAGACAGATATCGGCCTTGAAAATGCATAGTGGTAGGATAAAATGACACTTTCAGACAGCATAAGAAATGACCTTTGAACGATTTGACGAAGTTTAAAAAATCTCCATGAAACCTTACTCCGTGACTGTTTGTGGTTTTGTCCGAGTTCAGATATTTTTTCGTAGATGTAAAGCTGATATGTCGACAGTCGTGCTTATAAGCCCAGGTGTTTTTTACGGTGTTCCGTTAGGGCCAGCGCCAGCTCCCTGTGAACTCTAGTATATATAGAAATATACCAGCATTTTATAATTTGAAATCCTACTTTCACTTTCACATGCCAAGGTACGACGGCACGATGGTGAAGCGCGACAGTACGATGGTGATAACACAACAGTACGATGGCGAAGCGCGACAGTACGATGATAGTTTTTAGGTAACTAATGTGAACACATTACCAAGACAACACATTCTTTCTAGTTTCAACTTTTATCTCTTCATCAGAAATCAAGACAGTCCAACATTTTATTTATAAGACTATCTTGTCAAGTCTTGATATTCGGCACGGCCCTCTGCACCGCCCGCGCCCGTTCGATCAAACAGGATAGTAGAAACTACGGTGTTCCTTTTGAACAATCGTGACTTTTTATTTTATACTAAACCGCGATGCACGATGGTATGATGGTGCGATGGCACGATGATGAAACAACGATGGTACGATGGTGAAAACGCGATAACGCGATGATTTAATCGCGATGGTACGATGGTGAAATGTCGATGTATTATCGTGTTTTCATCATCGTACCATCATGTTTTCACCATCGCACAATCGTACCATCGCGTTTTCACTATCGTGCCATCGCGTTATTATCATCGTACCATCGTGGTTTCACCATCGTACCATCGCGTTTTCAACATCGTACCATCGCCTTCTGGTTAGAAATGCGTAGTCCCGTACACTTGTATTTTTGTCAACAATAGATGAATGTATCTCAATGTATTTTGTGAGAAGAAATTTACCATTTAGATTCTGCTGTTTTGCAAAATATTTTACAGAATGTTCAGTGCTCAGTTCATTAAAACTATAAAATCTTCAAGGCCACGTTCTTTATATTTTATGTATGCATGAAATTAACTAAAAAACTTGGTGTAATAGTCACATGGTATTATTCAAACTCAGCTTATTCTTGTAAGGATGTAGAAGGTACATAGTGTAATGTGAAAATGAGATTGCATCAAGCCTGTATTTTACTGACACATATACTGTACCACTGCGCATGCCCACCGGAAGGTGATGGTACGATGGTGAAAATGCGATGGTGCGATGGTGAAAATGCGTAGTACGATGGTGAAAACGCGATGACACGAGGGTGAAAGCGCGATGCTACGATGATGAAAACGCGATGGTACGACGATCTACGATGGTGAAAACGCGATGGTACGATGATGAACACGCGATATTACATCGACATTTCACCATCGTACCATCGCGATTTCATCATCATGTCATCGCGTTTTCACCATCGTACCATCGTTGTTTTATCATCGTGCCATCGCGCCATCGCGTTTTGGTAATCGTACCATCGTGCATCGCGGTTTAGTATTAAAGGCCTAGATATTGGCAGTGGGCCAAGGGATTTCTGTCTTCACCAGCACAGTTGGGGGCTAATGACCATCACAGTATGGTTCCAATCAACAAGGGTCAATGTTTATTGGAAAGTCAGTCTACCTTACAAGTGTATCAATTAGTGAGAAGGGAAAACAGTGTAATTTATCTTAAATTGATATATAATTGATAACTTTTAAAGTTAAACTACATTTTTTTTGGCATTTCTATGTAAAGAAAAATATTTGTTGAACAAACACAATAATAAGATAATCAGAAACTTATTTTCACAATAATGAAATAATGATAAACTTACTTAAAGAAATATGCAAATTTTTATTTTTTCAAAGTCTGTCTGGAGAATTGTGATATTTCAGAAAATTGTGACTTTCACTCATTTAACGCTTGCAGAATACTGTAAATAACATTTGTCTAAAAATTGAACAGTATGTGCATTTCAAAGTTACAAAGCAAAGCATGAAAAAAGTCACTTTTGGCAACATAGTGAAAATGAAAATTCAGTATAGATGGAACACAATAATTTTAAGTTCAAATAATGTTGATTACATGAATACAGGAAACCCAGTTTCCAATAAGAAAAATATTGTTTGTCAGCACAAAGAACTCCTGAAGTTTTCACTATACTTGTGTTTTATTATCATTATTATTTTCAATATTATTACTGTATCTTTAATTATCCTTTATGCAATATAATAATAATAACAATAATAATAATTATTATTATTATGATTATTTTATTATTATTATTATCCTTATTATAACATTAAAGTAATACTTATTATCATCTATATAATATCAAAATAGTAATTAATATTATTATCCTTCAACATTCACTGAAGAAAAATTAATTTCTTTCAACTCCATTGCACACATCTTCATGATCTAGTTGGGGTCCCTGCTGTGCTAATTGCCCTCTAATCAGTTACGGTTACATAATCACTGATAAGCAGCAGATAAGATGGAGTTGTATATTGGATTTGGGGGGGGACACTTATATAGTAGTGAATCTAGGCCTTTAAATAAAAAGTCACGATTGTCCTAACAGAACACCGTGAGAAACGGACAACAGCGTTAGTTTTTGGAATTCGTCAATGTACAAACTTAAATTTAATGCAGACTGGACATTATCAAATGTCGTTTATGTCGCAGTATCGGCATTTCAGTCTTTTATCAACTGTGTTATGAAATCAGGCTAGAATTTCACCGGTTAAATATCGTGCATTTTACTTGCGATGAATTAAGTACCGACACTGTAATTTTAATATATACCAACCTGTTTACAAAATTTCTGCAGCTTTAATGTCATGATTGTATATTATCATTTCCTGTTTATATTCTGACTTTAAATTATAATTGATATTTTATGATAAAATATAATTTATATAAGCTCTAATATTTTTTATTTGAATAATTTATTTCTATTTTATTAGCTCCCTTTATTGTTGTTTAGTTTTTTTAATGATTTTCGATCGTAGCCTATTGTCATTTTTTTCTATTATATTATGACCTTCATACAAATAACACATTTAAACTATTGAATATGTCCTCCCAGTCATAGTTATTGACTGTTGGAAGTACCATGTAGATGTAGATGTTCGATTTTACCACTGACAGCTAGAAATTAGCAATCTTTAGACTATGTACGGATATGCAGCTCGTAAATAAAATACACCGAAAACATTGAAAATGTGATATTTTTGTTTTGCAATAAATTTGTCATTTTTATCAAATTCTAATCAAAGTAGCCCATTTCCAACTTTGCATTCCAGGATTCAGATATTTTTTATTAGAGAAACAAATTAACGAAAAAAGCATCATCGTCGAGGCAATGTAGCGTAGAGAGTAGATGTAGGCTATATTAGACTGGCTGCCCGTCCCTATGTTTGTTCTTATTATCATTTATCTGTTTTCTTCATTAAGAGGGAAAGTAACTCCAGCAGGTTGTTTCTACATTGATATTTTTATTGCCCCTGGCTCCAAACAGATAAAATTATGCTATTTTAGAGGCTTAAAATTTTCTTATAAAATGTTTTCAGTATTATATAAAACAATAGCCATGCAGCCAGGGGCCAGGCATGTGTACTTGTACGAAAGGGGGTAATCCTGGACAGGTTTAAATATTACAAATGTTAATGACGGCGTCGGTGCATTTTGGGACTAGATTCAGAGCACCCACTATTACATTTTACTCGTCAACACTATTTTCCATCGTTAGTCTGGTCTGGACACGTTCGACGAAATGATTGCGTTTACTTATTTAAAAAGATTTGCCTAGCTTTCTCTTATTTTCGTAACACGTCAGACTTACTGAAAATATCAGATATAAAGAAATATGCAAAAAGAATTCCCGTCGGATTGGCAGCGCTGTATTTCATATAAGCTGAAAACAACAAAACTGGTAAAATTATTAAAACACAAAATAAATAAATAAAAAATTTGTATTTTAAATGTAAGATCAAAACATCTTTATCCGAGTGAACAGCATATCAAAATAATTTCGCAAGGGAATACGGACGACCCCCCCCCCCCCCCCCCCCCACTTCCTCAAACAACCCCCAACCCCCACGCCTGCCGACCCTCGCAATTTGAGCGCCTTTAATTTTTTAATTGTATCTAAATTTTCATTTCATTCCGTTTAAAAATCTATGTTGATCATATTATTTTTTTAGGTTTACAATAATCTTTTTCAGAGATTTTTTTGAACAGAATCAAAGCGGAGATTTTGCACGTCTTGATAAAATTGTACATGCCATGGGATTTTGTCCGAGGGGGGAGGGGGGTGGAAACAGTCATTCTTTCGCGAATGGCAATAGTGAACAAACTCGATGAATGTAATTTTGGACACCGAAGGTTATTTACTTTCTCTATAGACTGTAAAATCCGATGATTTTTTTTTTAGATACGAAATTATAGTGATCACAACGAGTTTGTTAATGATTATCATGTTGTTTTTTTTTCGCCGTATGTGTAGCTAAATGCACCAAAATTTTTTTGAAAAAAAAAATAAAAATAAAAATAAATAAAAGATCAAAATACGTTTAGATACATTTCTGAATATTCAGAAACCGATTTGCGAAAATATTGAAAATTGCTAGATTACTGGATCAATTAAAATGCAAACATAAATGTAACTGTTGATTTTTTACACGACGACAAGACTGTCTTCTTTCGCAGTAGGTGGTAAGATAAGATAGATCTTCGTAGAACACCGACAATCTGTCACCGGAAATTCTACGTGGCTGGAGGCGGTAAAATTCTTTTTTAGTTAGTCCTAGGGCATGTCATGCCGAGAGTATAGAGGGCAATAAGTTATTCTTGTCTAACCGTTTCATGTTAAGATGCATGATTTCGAATCCTTTGAAACTTCCGCAAAACCAAGTGCATATGTCAGTGAAAAGTTGTTTTAGTAAAAGCGAGAAAAACGTTTTGGAATGTGTTACAGAAATGTATGGCTTTTCTTAAAAGAATCATATAAACTTTATATAACCTGGTGTTTCTCAATAATGTAAATATGTAAACATAAATTAATACATTACTTAGTTCGCTAGCTAATTAAAGAAGAAAGATAGAGAGATAAATCTCACTCGATCTTTAATTTGCCTATGTATAGTAATTGGGAAAATAATTATGAGTTTGTTAAAGTGTCATGTATTATACGCGTTAATTGATATTGCTCGTAGTAATTTGTTATCTAATATTTTAACATTTAGCCTTCTGGACGTAAGTGATTCTACATTTGCCCCCAATGCAGATCAAGATCTGCCTGCACATCCATGCAGTTTGTTCATAAATCTGCACTGTTCGTCTTTCAGTCAGTATCTTTTATTAAGCACTATGTTACATCATTTTATGACTTCACGTTTCGTTGCTAAATGGTCAATTTAATTAATTATTAATCAGGGTGCCAAGATTTGTTCTAATCTAACCGTATTAAAGTTTGGCTGATATAAAAGAAAAATAAGGGATGAGGGTTTCTGAAATATGAAAATTCTTCATGTTTAAAGTTTAATCTTATTACATCAAACTTCTTTTAGCTTATACATGGGTTTTAAATATATAATGACAACTTTTAAAATGAATCACAGGGCAATAGTTTTGACAACAAACTTGACCTTTTAGTAAGTGTATAGTATTTCAAAATTCTAATAAATACTTTAAACGCTATAAAGCCCATGAACTGTGTGCATCTCTTCATGTTATCATTTAAATTAAATTAAAGACCTTAAATAAATTTTTTAATATCATATTGATTCATCTTGGTATTATCAGGAAGGTCTAATACGTATCAATTGTTCCAAGTATTATCATGTGAATGAAGAATGATGTGAAAACACGAACAAATTAACAGTAGTTTTTCATTTACCATGATTCATATCTTCAAAGTAAACAGCATAATAACGATTTAAGTGAATATAAAAAATTCTTCTAAGTGTGACAGATCATGAAACTAACATTATCGCATACCAGAGGTCTACCATAGTTCATCGGGATTTTTACGAACCTCTGATGGATGGAAATGGAAAGTTAGGGGGAAAAGAGCGAGAAGGACGCTTATTTTTATGCTTATTATGTTCCAGCTATTCCAAACCCGTTATGAAATCATTTCCCAAACTAACAATATGAGACCGATGATGACCCTATCTGCAAAATCACCTCCAAACTTATCTGCTTCTTATCAGCGATTATGTAATTGTAATTAACAGAAGTGCAATTAGCACAGCAGGGAGTCCCGCTAGACCATGAAAAGTGTGTGCAATGGAATAGGGAGTAATTAATTTTCCTTCAGTGAATGTAGAAGGAATAAATGATGATAAATACATAATAATATAAAATAATGATTTATGAAAATAATACGAATAATACGAATAAACTAAAGGTAAGGTGAAAACCCGATCATCCGGTTTTATTGACATATAATACCTGAAATTATCCTAATAATGAAAACGGTATTACCAGTTAAAGTTATCATTTATATACATTTTATTGCAAAAAAAAGGTAAATGATAAATGTCATAAACATGCAGTCTTTGTTACAAGAATTTAACATAATGAGATAGAATCAACAATATCTATATATGGATTTTTTGTTTCATAAAGTAATGCTCCATTTTATAATACTAAAATGCACACGGCTTGTTCTGTCTAAAATGTAAATATTATATTATTCTGAAAGCAGTAAAACAATTAGGGTTGTAAATGTCACGTTTCTTTTCAAAATTCAATTTCAGTTTGCGCACATCTCAAGCAAATGATCAACCATGAGATTATGATATACATTCAATCCCAATAAAATTGACAAGACTGAATTGAATTTATTTTCAATAATTATAACACAGACACCAGAAAACACTCGAGACATTCTCAACATGCTTTTCTTACTAAATGAATGGGCACATTTGTAATGATCTTTTAAAAAAGTAAATTAAAAAGGTATGGTATCGAAACACAATTTATCCTTTTTTACTTGATAATATCATAACATTCATTATTAAATCAATGAAATGTAATAAAACTTTTGAAACAAATAAAGCACATATTTTATATATTCGAGATCCGTCCATAAATCATATTTCACTTTTATTTTGTAAACAGTTAGCTTGCATAAAACTGACCGGTTGCCAAACGCCCGATCGCTCCACCTCTTTGATCACGTGGTCTGGAAATGCGAAGTCACCCTACCGTGGTCACTGGACCAAAACTGCTGCTAACCTGTCATTGGACCAAAACTAAAAAGGCGGGCACTGACTCCCGTCATCTAATGAGAGTCTTGAAATTGTCACAGTAGGCGTAATTAACAGTAATTGTATTTTATTACTTTGTGCATGATTTATCAGATACGGCAGAATTTGATATTTCTAGTTTTCAATAATTTTGATATATATTTATACAAGCCTCTCGCAAGTGACCTCGGGACGGATATTTGGACCCGATTCGTAAACATATTATCATTATTATTGTTGTTGTTGTTTTCATTGTTGTTTATGTCGTTTATGTTAACTTAACTTCCGTGATTGTGTTTCAGTTTCACCAGTATATAAGATAATTTTTAGCCAAAATCTGGAGGTCAGTGCCTTTAATATGACGTTCTGGTACCTTTACACCTTTACAGTTTGGACGAGTCGTATATATGATAAGATCTGAGAAATGCGCCACCCCCACTCTTAATAATTAGAATGATAAAATCTCTTTAAAATTCAAAACCAATTTATAAAATTATTATTTTTACGACTGAGACCTTCAATAAACTCGAGGTCCACAATTTTTACCGTTTTTACATAAGGTTTATTCATTACATGCTCGCCTTTCATTGTGAGCCGGACTTTGTGTCAAGTTAGAATTTTGCTGATAAGACATAATTACTAAAATATACACTTTCAGAAACAAAAAAGAAATATCTTGACACCAGGCCCGGCACATAATTATGGTATTTCCACTTTTCTTCGCAATTTTGGTCGTACTTTCCTTTCAGAGAAGCTCATCAATCAGATACACGGGAGTTTGTTTTAATCATGAGGGTGATAACTTAAAGTTGCTTTTTGTAAAAAAAATTTAATGTTTAGATCCAAGTTTAATGCAAACGTGAATCTGAAAGTATACATTCTGCTGATCAGTTACATGTTTTACTGGAGAACAAACTGTAGATCTATCAACGTTGATTTTGTTCAAGTGGAATTTTTAAAAAATAATGTTAAATTAGACCTTTGTTTAGAGAGTTCATTGTTGTTGTTTACATAAGTATAACTGATGTGCAACGCAACTTGTAAACAGTTGATTTATGTAACACTTATGACCCTCTGTGACGCAATCGGTACGCACAACGGTTCATAATATTCTTTTTTGTTTGGTGTCAGTGGATGCGAGATCGACTCCTGACAAATCCCGTAAACTCTTGTTCTGTCAATGACGGCAGAACGTACTATTTTGATGATGAACATTTTTAATGGTTGATTTTCAAACCATATTTAGAATTTTTAGCCAGCGTTCAAATATTTTAAACCATTTGTCCGCGTTATTTCTATATTAAATTAGAACCAAATCAAATTATACATTTACTGTATGTCCGTAATAAGTTATAAACATGTGTTTTTGTACTTCTTTTATTTAACGTAGATGTTCACGTATGAAAAAGCGTAAGTCAACAACTCCGAACCCAAATACAGAGAATTTTTAAGAGCTGTCAACTTCTGATCCAATCAATCATCCCTTCAGCTGTCTAGTTGTGTGGCAGCAAAATGCCCCTGATGAGAGATTTCGTGTAAGCACAAAATTACTCGGTACTTAACGTAATATTCGATAAGTGCTTATCTTTGAACTTTTGAATCAATGTTATGTAATGTTTCATATTTCACAAACATAAATTGAAGTATGGTTTTGGCTCAGAGATATTTTCACATCAGTTTTAAAATACCCCCTTTCAATCGTAGGCCTACGTATAAATAAACTCAACCCGTTTAGGGTTAAAGTAGCAATATTTACATTCGCCCGATTCTTTTTCTAATGAAAAAGTTGGTATCTACAATTATCTACATTGATTACTTGTATGCCAAAATGACGACTAGGTTACACGATCGAACCAAAATGTACTGGAGGGCTTTTAATACACCCCACAAAACCAAAAAAATAAAAAATAAAAAAAAAATGTAATTTAACATTCTCAGTATGGTATTGAGGACCAATTACACACAAACTACATACTGTTGTAATCTAAAACCATAAAAGAATATACATGTGAATCATATAATAGTATCTCGGCGCCTTCCTTGCTTTGGCACTGCTACCTTGTTTGTATGGAATCACGGAGGTGACGTCAACGTAAACAAAAGGCTTACAATCGACGTACACCCGCCAAAATATGTGTACATACTTTCTATTTAAAAAGAACCGCGCCACTTACAGAAAGCTAAAGGTTTCCACGAGTGAGAAAAAATTCAAAAATTAAATAAAGGGAGGTAATAAATCAATGATGTATATTGATTATTTATTTGACCTAATTCAATTTATTTGGAAACATCTTAAATGTTATTAAATATAATAATTATAATAGGAAAAGCAAAAGTTACAGGAAAAAGTAAGATAAAAGAAACCTGTATGCTTGTGTTGGTAAAACTGGTATAAAAAATGTTTATTAAAAACTATTCTTTCTATAAATAATACTAGCGTTAAAAACTCTTACCATGTTACGGAGAGGATGACAACTTTAATTCTGCGGCAGCTTAAAATTGTTCAACGCTTAATACAATAGCATCAAATATTTTTTATGCAAATAAGGATTGCTTAATATTAACAAGAGGACCATGATGGTCCTGAATCGCTCACCTATCCCCACATGACCCAGTGTTGAACTGAGTATGACGTCATTATTTCTATTATTTGACATAGTGACCTAGTTTTTGAGCACATGTGACCTAGATATCATCAAGATAAAAAATTCTGACCAATTTTCATGAAGATCCATTGAAAAATATGGCCTCTAGAGAGGTCACAAGGTTTTTCTATTATTTGACCTAATGGCCTAGTTTTTGAAGGCACGTGACCCACTTTTAAACTTGATCTAGATATCATCAAGGTGAACATTCTCACCAATTTTCATGAAGATCTCGTGAAAAATATGGCCTCTAGAGAGTCACAAGGTTTTTTCTATTTTTCGACCTACTGACCTAGTTTTTGACCGCACATGACCCAGTTACAAACCGATCTAGATAATCATCAAGCTGAACATTCTCACCAATTTTCATGAAGATCCGTTGAGAAATATGGCCTCTAGAGAGGTCACAAGGTTTTTTTCTATTTTAGAACCTACTGACCTAGTTTTTTAACCCCACGTGACCCAGTTTCGAACTTGACCTAGATATCTTCAAGGTAAACACTGACCAATTTTCATGAAGATCCATTGAAAAATATCGCCTCTAGAGAGGTCACAAGGTTTTCCTATTTTTAGATCTACTGACCTAGTTTTTGACCGCACGTGACCCAGTTTCAAACTTGACCTAGATATCATCAAGATGAACATTCTGACCAATTTTCATGAAGATCCATTGATAAATATGGCCTCTAGAGAGGTCACAAGGTTTTTCTATTTTAGAACTACTGACCTAGTTTTTAACCCCACATGACCCAGTTTCGAACTTGATCTAGATATCATCAAGGTGAACATTCTGACCAATATCATGAAGATCTCATGAAAAATATGGCCTCTAGAGAGGTCACAAGGTTTTTCTATTTTTAGATCTACTGACCTAGTTTTTAACCCCACGTGCCCCAGTTTCGAACTTGACCTAGATATCATCAAGGTGAACATTCTGACCAATTTTCATGAAGATCCATTGAGAAATATGGCCTCTAGAGAGGTCACAAGGTTTTTCTATTTTTAAAGACCTAATGACCTAGTTTTTGACCCTACGTGACCCAGTTTTCGAACTTGACCTAGATATCATCAAGGTAAACATTCTGACCAATATTCATGAAGATCTCATGAAAAATATGGCCTCTAGAGAGGTCACAAGGTTTTTCTATTTTTAGACCTACTGACCTAGTTTTTAAACCCCACGTGACCCAGTTTCAAACTTGACCTAGATAATCATCAAGGTGAACATTCTGACCAATTTTCATGAAGATCTTATGAAATATATGGCCTCTAGAGAGGTCACAAGGTTTTTCTATTTTTAGATCTACTGACCTAGTTTTTTAACCCCACAGACCCCATTTTTCGAACTGACCTAGATATCTTCAAGGTAAACACTCTGCCCAAATTTTTTCATGAAGATCCATTGAAAAATATCGCCTCTAGAGAGGTCACAAGGTTTTCCTATTTTTAGATCTACTGACCAAAGTTTTTGACCGGCACGTGACCCAGTTTCAAACTTGACCTAGATATCATCAAGGTGAACATTCTCACCAATTTTCATGAAGATCCATTGATAAATATGGCCTCTAGAGAGGTCACAAGGTTTTTCTATTTTTAGACCTACTGACCTAGTTTTTGACCCCACATGACCCAGTTTCGAACTTGACCTAGATATCATCAAGGTGAACATTCTGACCAATATTCATGAAGATCTCATGAAAAATATGGCCTCTAGAGAGGTCACAAGGTTTTTCTATTTTTAGATCTACTGACCTAGTTTTTAACCCCATGTGACCCAGTTTCGAACTTGACCTAGATATCATCAAGGTGAACATTCTGACCAATTTTCATGAAGATCCATTGAGAAATATGGCCTCTAGAGAGGTCACAAGGTTTTTCTATTTTTAGACCTAATGACCTAGTTTTTGACCCTACGTGACCCAGTTTCGAACTTGACCTAGATATCATCAAGGTAAACATCTGACCAATATTCATGAAGATCTCATGAAAATATGGCCTCTAGAGAGGTCACAAGGTTTTCTATTTTTAGACCTACTGACCTAGTTTTTGAACCCACGTGACCCAGTTTCGAACTTGACCTAGATATCATCAAGTTGAACATTCTGACCAATTTTCATGAAGATCTTATGAAATATATGGCCTCTAGAGAGGTCACAAGGTTTTTCTATTTTTAGACCTACTGACCTAGTTTTTGATGGCACGTGACCCAGTTTCGAACTTGACCTAGATATCATCAAGATGAACATTCTGACCAACTTTCATAAAGATCCCATGAAAAATGTGACCTCTAGAGTGGTCACAAGCAAAAGTTTACGGACGCACGGACGCACGGACGCACGGACGCACGGACGGACGACGGACGACGGACACCGCGCGATCACAAAAGCTCACCTTGTCACTTTGTGACAGGTGAGCTAAAAACATGGAAACAAATCTTTAGTGTATGTGGACAACAAAGACGATACGAATGTTACCGTCTCGGGGATTTTAATCACCGGCGCTTTGCGCCGTGGGTAAA
The DNA here is from genome assembly GCF_021730395.1 of Mercenaria mercenaria. Lineage (NCBI taxonomy): Eukaryota > Metazoa > Mollusca > Bivalvia > Venerida > Veneridae > Mercenaria > Mercenaria mercenaria. Next base: position 61,823,429 of record NC_069365.1, read on the forward strand.
TCTGTTATGACACTAAATGTAAACTACTGTTTCGAGCGAAGTTTCATTTTCTTTTGAGTGGCGAATAGTTTCTTTGTAAGCGGGTATATATAAAAGATAAATACCCATGCATATCGCCAGTATGAATATTGAAATATTCTAAGCAAATAGAATAATTCCACAATGATAGAATATATTTGCCTACTCTAATTTCCGCTCCATAGTTCTGTCGCCTAGTGTGAAATGTTAACATAACTTTAGAATCATAACCATATTTCATAAGAAACTTGGGGCCATCAAACTATTCATATCAATATTAAAGCGATGACCACTAGAAAATCAGGGGCGAGGCTGTCAGAAAAGTAAATAAACGATTATGTACTCCGGTTGCAACATTCATCTTAATAAACATATTAGTATTCTTGTCTCAGTCAGGAAATATTCTAAAATCTCATAAGACATTTTACTCGCTTTTCTCTCAATGAATATTGCAGTACTTTTAAAAGATGCACAACTGCCCCCCTACCAAAGGGTCATTTTTGCAAAAAATTTTATAACCCTGGCAACAAGTAAGAAAAATCCTAAAATTTTAAAAAACTTTTTAAAATAAATACAAGTATTTTTTTTTTAATCCATATCCTACACATTAAATGAAAGACAATTTTTTAAAATTTTTTGGCGTTTTTTTCAGCAAGGATATCCAATATATTATGGGTGGGTTTCCCCGGCATTTAAAAAATTTTCCCCCTTTAAAAACAAACTGCCCTTTTTTTTTGTGCTAAGCGCTAACCCGTTTTAAAAATTTGTGTTTTGGCTTTAAACGGGTTGTTTCACATATGCCTTTTTTTCCTTTTAAAAACCCTGTTAATGCCTTTTTATTTGAAATATGATACTGTTTTTGGGAAGAAAGAAAAAAATTTTTGGTTGACAGATTGCAAAAAATTTAAAGGGTTTCCCGCAAATTTATTGAAAAAATTTATTAGATTCATGTTTCCACCGGGGTTTTCAAAATTAAATGAAAAAAAAAAGGGGAAAAACCCGGAGTCGACGAAACCCTGCCGGCTCCTCTTTTTTTCTAGTAGCCGAAACTTCAAACCAATTTTTGAATTTTAAAACCAGAACTACCACCAGAAATTTTTTTTAAATTTTTCCCGTTTTTTTCAAGCCCCTTTGAGCGCTATCCGTCTTCCGTCCGCCCTTTCCCACCGTGAATAACTGTCTTTTTCATTTCCCTTTTTTCTGTTCTCATAAAAATCAAATAAACCAGGGTTTTAAAAATTTTTCAACACCCAATTTTTTTAACAACAACGAATAACCCCCCAAATTAGTTAAATATTACCAAAGTCTCATAGGCATGGCACATCGGGATTTTAAACCACCCGAGGAAAAATCTAAACTTATTTAAGGGCCACTGTTGGTTCTGCAAGCCTTTTAATTCCCTACGTTCCTGCCCTTGACAAATATTTTCTTCCGGGCTGAATTTTTCGTTAAAACATTTTCCCCAATTAAAAATGTGTCCATTCCCTTTTTGAGAAACCCCCTAAAAATTGGTCAAAAACGTATCCCTTTACTAGTCGTGTACTTTTCTATTTACATCGAAAAGGCCCACTATTTAAACGTCCCCCCCCGGGAGTGCACCGGCTTTTTTAGAAAAGGGGTTTTTTTTCCTGGGGAAAGACAAAAATATCAACCCCTGGCAGGGTTCTTGGACCAAAGGTATATTTTTCCCCATGGGGTAAAACAAAAATTTACATCATCAGCTTTTTAATTAAAATTAAATTTTAAAAAAAGCCCATAAAAACCCTAAGGGTACGGAATCCTTTTAGTCCCCCACTGAATGTCATGTGTCCCGCCCTTTGAGGGCAGCCCGCACGACACGGGGTCGCCGCCCGGACGACAATGTGCAACGACACACGATTTTTTTAACATTTGAATCCCCCAAAATTGTCGCGCTAGGTTTTGGGAAAAAAAAAATATTGTGGGCAAAAATGTGTCTTTGTTCATTTTTCAAAGTGCATTTGTTTTGGGCGTAAAAATGTCCCCGTGTCGTTTCGACACCCCGACTTTCAACGCAATGTCGCGGTATTTTTGAAAGGTCGAGGAAATTTTATTTAGGGTGACACATGACAATAAAAACCGCGACACACAACACACGCACGACTTTTGCAACTTGACGGTCAAATTTTAAAACGACACACAGCTTTTTTTAACATTTAAAAATTTGCCCTTTGTCCCCTTAAAAGGTTTTGACAAAAAATTTTGGCAGTAAAAATTGGGGTGCCGTTGTTCTTTGTCGGGGTTCTGTTTTGTTTCGTTTAAAAAGTTGTGTGTCAGGGTCGTGGGGTCCTTTTGATTGCCCGTGTGTCACCCAAAAAACATGACACACGAAAATTCAACGAGACACACACAATGAAACAACGAAACTCCGACATCATAATCCGCAAATGTGGGAAAAATTGTACTGCGACTTAAATTGCTTAACCATGACACACACATTCAACGCGACACACGACAACGAGCAATGACACACATAGCCCCTATCGGGGAAAATTTAATCGCGAAATAGCCCGCTTTGTCGGGAAATTTTAAGGTCAAATGCTGTTGAAATTTGTTTTTTTTTTAAAAAATCATTAAATTTTCAAGAAATATTACACAAAGGAATTAAATTTTCGTAAAAAAACCCCTACAGAAAAATTTGAAACTAATCAAAAGCTTTTTTCATAAAGGTATAGTGCAAGGCTCAAACCCGACCCTTGGGGCCCGGCCTCAGGCTTCAATATGGGTCCCCAAAAATGCAAAAAGGAAAAAAACAGTTTTTCAAAATTCAGGGGAATTTCCCGACAAGCCCGTGGCCCCAAAATTTTTTTTCAGCTGGGGCTACCGATTTTCCACGGGTACAAGCCCAAACTGGGCTACCGAATTTTCCTAAATTTGTTTAAAAAAAAACATGCAAATTTAAAACTAGTACTGCATCTTTATTTTTCCAGACTGAGAAACGCTTTTTTTAAAGGAATTATTGGTTTTTTCAAAAATTATTGTTGACAATCAAACACAGTGGGCCCAAAAACGTAACCGCAGCTCTAAAATTGGGTGAATACAAAACAAACCCTCCCTAACGGAAATTTGGGTTAAAACTTCACACTTCTCGCGAAAAAACTCACAATACCGCAGTAGGTGGAAACTTAAAATTTTGCCCATCCGCGGGGGGTGTAAAGTTATTAGCACCGGTATTACATCGGCGAGGGGCGGATCCAAAAAAACGGGGAAAACATTTTTGATTTCGTTTTGGCCCGGAGTGCATGTCCCCATGCTTTTGGACTCGACGAAGCCGATTCTGGACGAGTATTTTGATTTAAAAAATTTTTCCCAAAAACATGGCTAACATGTACTGTATGTCTTTTTTATTACTTCAAACATGCATAGAGATGTCTGTAAAACAAAATGTTATATGGTGCAAAAATTATGTATTTTAAGGTGTTAAAGTTCGGGCTAGTGAAATTGATGTCGGGCTTGGAAATTTTTTAATCTGGTAGCCCGAACGGGCTATTGGATTCAAATCTGAATTTCGTACACTGAAAAAATGCACGAAAATACACCTTGTTTTTCTTTCTAAAAATATTTTACATCAACTTAGGCTCTAAAAAGTAACACGCTTTGGTGAATATCAATTATTTCTATTTTTGTCCGTCTGTACCATCTGTAGACTAGCTATAGGGACCGTAAAGCGCTAATCTTGGTCGCATTTTCGAAAAATTCACCAATTATATTTTACTATAAAAGCGTTAAAAGTAAGATATCAAACTGAAATTTCTTTTCGATGTTTCTCATTACAGAGCTGATGCAACCATTTTGCGCATGCCTGGAATGATTATCAATAGGAGCGCACGGCAAAATTGCGCAATTTTTTTTGCATGTCCGCACGCATTAGTGAATAATTTTCATACATTTAAGATATTTTTCGTTCATATTTAGTTAATCCGGTATATACCAGAGTCTGTAATATATCACGGGCGCACCGGCTCTGTTTTTAGTCACAGCCATTTCTTTTAATTAGTAGTTGGAAATATTGTCTAATCGAATATAAAAAACTGTTTTCTTCATCGACGGGAACATTTTGCTGAACTTTGCCATTTTTGGCCTAAAATAAAAGCTGTAAAATAAGGAAAAAAACTAATTAGTGCTTATAAAACATTTACTTTGGGTAAATAACAGCAAATAAAAACTTATTATGATAGAAAATGACAAACTCTGAAAATTTGTGACAAAAAGACAACACTTATTCATCCGTCAGTATGTAATCTAGGATAAAAACTGTATTTCCGTACTTTTCTGTACGGAAAAAGTCCGTGTTTTTCATTAACCTCAAATAATTGTAGAATGTTCGAAACACAAGACATTTTAATGAAATAACTTTTATAAATCAAATCTTAATATTGTCTAAACAGATATTTAGTTTGTGTATTTTTACCACCGACAGTTTCGTCGGAGACCGTCTCAAAATATATATATTTTCGTGAAAAAATGCAGTCTTCATATATCAAATAGAGGGATGGGCCTTGTCGGAGGAGTCATATTTTCATAACCTTAGGTCCGATTTAAAAAATGATACCTTGTTGTAACTGGCAAGCCAGTACCTTGAGAAAATAGGCCACGTCAGGTTCGAACCCGGTCGGCTAGGGAGTCAAGTCATAGGTCAAAATCCGGTAATACTCTCAATATATGAACTGTTCAGAGCAGTCAAGACAGTCCTGAAACTCAAGCACTACCTTCACTGAGTCCAATGATACCATTGAGCAATTCTCACGGCTCACCGGGTCGGGCCAGCTACTGCATATAACAAGTTAGGTCAATTTCTGATACCTGTCATGAACTCTGATGGCACTATATGGACTTGTAAGTAGCTTAAATGTAAAGCTAAGACATCTACAAACATATTTTTGTATGTTATAGGTACCTGGGGTGTAGAGACTCGAACAAGGGTCAAAATCTTACATAGTGTCATTATCAGCTGAAATTCAGTATTTATAAATTACAATACCGTACCTCCATGTATTAACTGCCCTGACACCTATGGCTCACCCAGCTTTATGAACATGGTCTTAATCTGTAGCCAGGACCCGTACCTTGTCGACCACGTGTAAAAGCGATACAAGTTTAGGTCAAAATGGACCCAACTGGGTCGAAAACCTTCCAGACATGGTCAAAACAGCCGTTTCGAACCCTACCTTGTAGCCGTATATGACCTGCCCTGACCTCAAGGGCTTCTCCGAGATACTTTAACATGGTCTCAATCAATAGCCAAGACCCCCACCTACATGAAAATGTATGATATAGGTATATCAATTTGGAATAGGGGCTCGAACCCTGTCGAAAACCTATTAGATATTGTCAAAATAGGAACTTAGAAGACCAAATGGTAAATTTACATGTCCCGCCCTGACCCCCCACGGGCATCCAATGTACTTGGACGTGATCTCAATTGAAAGCTGGGACGAGTATCTACACGGCCATGCATAATACGGGTATATATGTATATACATGTGGGGAAGTTAGCAGTTACTTGCGGAGAACACATTTATTAAAAAGAAGATAGATATTTAATAGATTTCCTAAAGTTTTTTTAGTCTATATAGGCGTAGGAAATAGAGATCAATATAATTGCACCTTTACTAATCCTACCAGGTGTTCTGTATTACAAAAGTGGATCTATTGTGACATTTTGATGCAAGCAAAACTGTATTATCTGCACTATTATTTACCTACTGGTACTTCGTTTTATTATTGGCTTGTTAAAAGTTAATTTTTTACCATATGTAAGTTGACAGAATCATAGGAACCATGTCTTGAGGGGTAAATCAAACACAAATGAATAAATCCTTAATGATTTTGTTGTGCAAAAAAGTATGATATTGTGTCTTAAACAGTTTTCATTTTCCACTCAATTGTGTAATTGCAAGGGAAGTAAACTAATAGATCTCTACTTATAACTACTAGCCCAAGGCAAGAGTTGTCACTCTTTGTGGATCACAACTTTAAATTAAAAATTAAAACTTCTGTTATTGATATTAACAAAACTATCATAAACTTCACATTTGTGAAATCATTTTTGGTTATTTCAAGGACTTGGAAATTAATTTCTAGACTTTATTTAATGTAATTCTATCATTGAAAATTTTAGGGCCTATCTCTAGTCTATAGATTGTTTATAATATAGTTCGTAAAATTAAAGGGAGGTAATTACATTTACATTATCTGTATAATTTTTATCTTAAGATTGATTTAATAATTTCAGAATAGTAAATTGTTTTAAATAAAACAACAGTTTTAACAATTTTACACAGACTGTAACATATTATCTTAATTTTTAACCTTATAGATTGTAAGGTGGCGCCTAATATATAAAGGAAAACTGGCACATTTTTGGTCTATACTCTACATAGCAAAAGCTATACTGTGCCTGAAAGGGCGGATGGTCGGACCCTTATTAAACTTAAATATGGAATGGAGGTTAGCACATTTTGATTCACTTGCGGGGCGTATGTTCCCGTGACTATTTATTAACGACATTGTGTCTGAAATCAATAGTCCTTCACCTCTGATTCATGTGGGGAAGTTGGCAGTTACTTGCGGAGAAGAGGTGTATACTGGGACAGAATCCAGGAACATTGGTTAGGTTAACTGTTCGCCGTTACATGACTGAAATACTGTTGGGAAACGGCGTTAAACCCAAGAGAAGAAGAACTTTAAAATCAATCGACTTTGAAGTAATGATCTGTATTTATGATAGTCAACGTTTATTTGACGCCCTATAGTTAGTATAACGCTATGGTAACGTAATGTTATATATGACGTAAAAGCTGAAACGTGTAAAACAGAGGGGTTATTTTATTATTAATTGAACTGTAATGTAGTCTAGTATTTAGAGCCATTTACCAAAGCAGTGAAGGCATATGTTAGCTTCAATCGATGCTTGGCTATTTCGAAGAATTCTAAGTAATTATCCCCCGCCGATGAAATCGGGAGGGGGGTATTGAAATGGCGTTGTCCGTCCGTCACGTTCGTGCGTGCGTGCGTCCGTCCGCAGCCATTTCTCAGTACCTAGCTGGTAGAATTTCATGAAACTTGAAATAAACATGAACCAACATACTGCGATGATGCACGTCAAGTTTTTTTTCTTTTTGATCGGTCAATTTACCGTAGAGTTATTGCCCTTGATTTAATGAAAAATGCCCAGATATGTCCGTCCGCAACCATTTCTCAGTAACTGTCAGGTAGAATTTCATAAAACTTGAAATAAACATGCACCAACATACGGAAATGATGCCCGTCAATTTTTTTTTTTTTGATTGGTCAATTTCCCTTAGAGTTATTGCTCTTGATTTAATGAAAAATGCACGTCTGCAGCCATTTCTCAGTAACAAGCTGGTAGAATTTCATGAAACTTGAAATAAATATACATACTTCCATGATGCCTGTCTTTTTTTTTCCTTGGTCAGTTTTCCTTAGAGTTATTGCCCTTTAAATGTTTAAAAATCTACAGATTTGTACATAACAAACCAACCAATTGGTAGAATTTCATTAAACTTCTTTCATTCTTTTCCATGAACATTTTTTAGAAACATGTGAAGTGATGTACCCACACCTGGTCACACCCCCTCCCCATCAATATTTATAATCAACATGTGATGTTTTGTACCCTCACCCGGTCAGCCCCGCTGCCCCCCCCCCCCCCCCCCCCCCCCCCCCCCCCCCCCCCCCAATTTGCTTGTTTAATTTGCTTCCAAGCTTACGCCTGAAATGTTGTGTAATTTAAATTTGTATTAAATTTTCCTGATACAAGATAGTCTGTGTGTATACGTTCGTTATGCATTGCCACTAACTACATCATGTTTAAATTCAAACTATCATGCTATGTATGTTAAATATACGCACTTTGGAGACCATGAAGGTAGGTAAAGGTAAATAAAACAACATATACTTCATACCTATTGAATTTCCGGAGACTTAGGGTGATATGAAAAATCTGTGATAGGAAGGTAGAGTTTAAGGGTGCACTTATACGTCCTTTCTATTAAGCTAGCTTTTATAGCAATGCAATAGTATTCACCTTAATTGTCTGCAACCACCTTTTGGATCTCTGTCGTTTATGCTCTCATTAGTCATGATATGACCCACTTATTTGGACTTTTTGGCTGATATTTTACGGAAACTGTGTACAGTAAATTTTCTCCACCATAAATTTTCAAAATTATCTTCAACTGTATGTCTGGCGACATACCAGGGGTCCAATGCTATACTGCCCCTGAAAGGGCGAATGGACCCTTTTAAAACTTAAACACTGACTGACCGTCCGCCTTAGGTGTGATAGGTCCCATCAGACATTAATGTTTCAGCATGTTGCAAATATTCACCTCGAGATATAGGAATACATAATAAATTAATATGAATCAAATAAGAATACAGTCCTCTCCTGGAGTCATATCAAATACATGTAATTGTCTTGGTGCTGTGTGTTTGTGTCTTAGATTTCTGTGTCTGCAGCTACACATGGACCACCTCATTTCACTTCGCTGACAAAATAATAAATATTTTTCTTGCATGACTGTTCAAGCAAGATGTGGAACTCAGGTGAGTGATCTAGGGCCAACAAGGCCCGCTTGTTGCTATACGTAACAGCACTTATCATTAAGATAAATATTTGTAAATAAAACTACATAAACCTGTTAATTTTTCTTCACTCAAAAAAGTAAATATACACAAGGAATCGATAGTCACAGTGTCAAATAGAAAGTGCGACATTTAGCGTTGGTGTTGCGACATATAACGGTGGGCAATATTTTGCGACATTTAACGTTAAAGCTGCGACATTTAGCGGCGACGATTTTGCGACATTTCGCGGTGGTTGCAACATTTAACGTCAACCTTGCGAAGTTTAACGGTGGTTGCGACATTTAGAGGCGTTGCGACATTTAACGTTGCCACACAGTTTATCGTAGTTTTAGGCTTATACTTTCGGTAGCAGATTGCGTTGCTGAGTATCTAATTATTTAGTATTTATATTATCTTTCTAAAATGAATGCAGCTACACATGGACCACCTCATTTCACTTCGCTGACAAGTCTGATTAGGTGGTAGTCTGATTTCTTGGCACTGTCCTGTTCTATCTGGCGTACAGTGATTTTCACTGGACTAAGCTACAAATAATATACTAGTATTTTCGCGATATATATTCGGATAAACCTTTGAAATTTTGTGTTTATCAACAATGAAGGAAGAAATATAATTCAAGAAATATTTGCTTTCTAATCTAAACAGGACAGAATTGGAATCAGTAAAGGTTAAAAGTCTTGTTTTTTAAAGCTCATGGAGCATTCGTTGTTTTAAAGACCGGTGAGATTTTTTTCTCTTGTCGTTCATGCGACCATCAAATCCCCTTGGGAGGAAAATAAATTGAAACAAAGAGAATGGGCGTATTCGACGGCTATAGCTCCAGAACTCATTTTTCATTTGTCTTTTAAATCAACAGATATCGGAGCTTATAAACAGCAGTCATCCTCGTCTAAGTTTTTATCGAAATATAATGTACTAGTATGCATGAAATTTTAATCAACACACGTACCGCTGTGAAATATAGTTAAAATGTTGAAAATGTGTTCCTTAAATAGACCAGTAGATGAGGGATTAGTTCAAGATTCGTTCAAGATGGCAGTATTTGGTATTGAAATAGGAACTAAATTTGTACATTCAACAGTAATAAAATATAATTATACCAAATGACAGGAAGAGGTCTTACTTAATGTACTACTCCGTTTCTGCTTGAAAAAAAAAAAAAAAAAAAAAAAAAAAACGTGATAATTAACTTAGTATCTGCATATTTTCCAAATTAAATCAGGCGGTTATATTCCGCATGTCATTTTATTACAAATGCATAAAAGCCACAAATTTCCAGAGTTTAATCACAACTTATGAAAAATAAGACGGCAAATTGACTGTTTGAAGTCGTTTAAATAAAATAAATACTCGAAATCACCTACTTTGAAGATACAAGGTATTGATTTAACAGGGTTACTGTCACGTAACGTCATGAGTTTCTGTTTTAATTGTTAATTATTTTTGGCCTTGTTTAACAATTAAGTGTCAAATCACAGACAGGTTTACGTAATTGTCCATAAAAGTGTAAAAACAAACACCTATAGTTGTTGTTAATGTTGTTATACACCAAGTTCCGTTTCTGAATAGACATGAGAACATTAGAGTCTTATAACACACTACACAATTAACTGGATTGCGTGATACCTGGAGATTTATTATAGACATCGTTGAATATATTGTTTGATAGACATCGTCGTCTAATTAATTTGAACGATGATAATTCAATTTATAAGATTAACATTCAGAATAATATCAAAATAAGATAATAAACAGAAATAAAAGAATACGAGGGTTGTCCAAGAAAATAGCGACTTTTTTAATACAGTTAGCGCTAGTCGGCGCACACTTAATTTTATACATAATTCCTTTTAAATTCATGTAACTTTCCCCGACATGCACCCACACAATTAAAATCTATATCGTCGTTAAACACTGACTGCAGTCAATTATGTAAAGAATACTCAAATAATATGAGAGGTATTCAATTATATATATATAGAGAGAGAGTCCTGTCGAGTATGAAATACCAACAGTTAAAATGTTAAAATAATTATTTCATGCGTCGCTTACTTTCGAAATAATAAGAAAAGTTCGCGATTTGCTGGGATAATCCTCATATAATTATTATTTGTCGCCACACACCACGATTTTGTTATACGAACAAAAAACAACATCAATAGTAATGATAATCAAAAAAAAAAAACGTTTTCAATAAAAAAAAACTCCAATTGGACCTTTTTCCAATTTTTTAGATTGGAAAAAAAACCAACTGGAATTTTTTCCAATCGGAAATTCGTCCGGGCGGATATTTTTCCATTAAAAAATGTTGGAAAAAAATCCCATTGGATTTTTGAAAAGTTCTAGGAGACCACTCTTTGATACAAATCATGTTCTAATATACACTATATACAATAACCAATTGTTTTTACACACTTCGAACAAAAAAATGTTTTCCGCCCGGAAAAAAATCCAGCACGCCAAAATATGGGGAAAAAATCCGATTGGATTTTCAAAAATTCCAATCGGACGCCATATATCCGATTGGAAACTGGAAAAATCCAATTGGACAAATTTTTTTAATCAACTTTTTTGTACATAAGAAAATTAAAAATAATGCGAAACTATATCATTTATTGCTCATTGGCGCCTAAACTACCATCCAAGCTAAAACAGAAGTTTCTAAGTCACTTAGAAATGGTAGTGAAGTTTGCCAAAATCCTGGTTTTGCAAAGATATCCTGGTGGCTGTTGTAAAATAAAAATGTCACGAGCGGGCACCTGGGTAGTACAACCGACCTTCCATAAGCAAGTTGGATAGCTTCCTCACATGTAGAATTCAATTTCTTGAGTGAGGCTCAAACCCACATCGATGAGGGGCAAGTGATTTGAAGTCAGTGGCCATATATAATCTAAAAGTGATGAATGGAATTTACAAAAATTTCATACAAAGATTAAAGACATTCAGGAAAATTGCTTTGTACAAGTACAATGCATCTACCTAGTTTATTTTCTTAATTACCTCTCTTTATTAAACTTACATATAACATTTCTTTCCTAAAGAATAACTCCAAAACTATCCAATTGATTTTGTTGAAATTTTACACAATGATACTGGCCACTGAAGGAAAGTGCAATATATAAGAACCAAGAGTCTAACTTGCTTACATTTTAAATTATCTCTCATTATAAAATCTAGTTGTCTGAGCCGTAAGGTTAAACACTGAAGTCATCAATGAGGCACAAACATGTGTTAAATTGTCTATCCATTTTGAATATCAGCAAAATATCCATTCCACTTAAATAAGAGTAGAGGGGCTATACTGGCAACTGACATACAACTAAAAGCATTTTATCTTGGCATTTACTATTTATTCAGTTGTGGAAATAGTACTTGCGTTACTGGCATTAGTTGATAAATCCTGTGTCAATAGGTCTCTGTTAAACTACTTTCTTAAGGGATTATGGTCACAATTGTTTTACAGTCAACAAACAGAGATATATTGATAATTTGTGTATCATGTAAATATTTAAATCATCATCATCATCATATCCTGTGTTTATTTGTCAACTGCTGCGGGTGTCCCAGTAACTAGGGTAGGCAGCAGGTGGCTAGATTGATTAACACCCAGTCTCCATGCTTCTCTGTCATGTGGGTCAAAGCTGTCAAGGTTGTAAGCCTTCAAGTCCCCCTTGACGCATTCCAACCAGGTCTTTCTAGGTCTCCCACATCCTTTGGAGTTTGGTATGGACTTACTCAAGATTGAGTTGATGCATGAGGATGCACGAATGACATGGCCATACCACCTCAGGCATCTGGTGCGAATAGCCTCTGTCACCTCCTGTAACCCCAGCTTTGTGTACAGTGCTGCTATGGGTACGTCATCATTGGGTTTGATGCCACAGATCCATCGGATCACTGACCTGTCGTTTCAACGGAGCCGCTGTAAATCTGGAGCAGAAGGCGCCCACGTTTCACTACCATGCAGTAGGGCAGAACGGACACAGGCATTGAACACTTTTCCACGAGTCTTGAGGGATACATGCTTGGAAGTCAGAATTGGCAGGAGTTTCTTGAACTTTCCCCTGGCAGTACAACATCTGGAAATGATGGCAAGTTCACAGCCTCCACCAGCAAACAGCATGTCGCCAAGATAGCAGAAACTGGCTTCCACGTCAAGCAGAGTACCATCCACATCTACCTGAGTGACTGGTCTACCATCAATTGGCCTTGCCTGGCCACAGCATCTAGGACATACGTATAATGGACTGGCGCTCAGTCTTCCTATGATGCCACTGCACTTCTTGTGAACCCAATGTCTGCACTTGGAACATTCGATGGAGTTTACCCCAACACCACTCCGACAGACCACGCAAGGAAAAGCACCGGAGTCTCGCAGAAGATCCAGACCAGAGAGAGATCATAAACTTGGTCTTCTTCATGTTCACTCTCAGACCCTTGTCTTCCATACCATTCTTCCACGCCTTCAGCTTAGTGACACATTCCTCCAGTGAATTGGCAGTCACAGCTAGGTCGTCTGCATACAGGAGCTCCCAAGGCACACCTGTGCGGAACTCGCGTGACAGAGCCTCCAGTATGAGGATGAAAAGTAGTGGACTGAGGACAGATCCCTGATGAACTCCAACCTCGACTCCGAACTCCTCGCTGTACTGCCCGTTGACTCGTACATGGCTTCTTATATCCGAGTACATACCCTGAATGACACGAACAGCCCATTCCTAAACACCCAGACTCCTCAGCGCCCACCAAAGGACTTTCCTTGGTATACGATCGAAGGCCTTCTCCAAGTCGACAAACGCGATATAAAGTGGCTTGTTTGCAGCTATGTACTTCTCCTGTAGCTGGCGTAGGATGAAGATAGCATCTGTTGTACCTCGGCCTGGCACAAAGCCAAACTGCATAGAGTCAATGTCCACCATACTACGGATGAAACTGTCCAACACACGCGCCAGTAACTTCATAACATGGTCGGTGAGCTTGAGGCCTCGATAATTACCTCGGTCGAGGGCATCACCTTTACCCTCATAGAGGTTCAGGATGTAGCTCTCTTGCCAATCCTTGGGGATCACACCGCTACTAAAAACAACTTCCGCCAGCTTTCTTAACATATCTATGTCCTCCTCACCTGCAGCCTTCATCATCTCTGCTATGATGCCCGAGGGGCCTGCAGCTTTGCCACACTTCATCTTGCTGAGAACCTTGCGGATAATATCCATGGTGACAGGTGGGGGTGGACCCTCCACTGGATCAACCTTAGGAAGTAGGTCACTCGGCCACTCGAACTCAACATTCAGAAGTCTAGCATAGTGTTCAACCCAGGCCTTCATCTTGTCCTCATCATTCAAAGATAGTTCTCCCGCATCATTCCTTACACACTTTTCACCCACAACATCCTCATTTGTCCTGTCCATTTGTTTTGCAAGCTTAAGATGCTGCTATCATTCGGAGAGATGTAAGCGAACTGCTCTTTCTCAGCTTCTGACTTTGCCTGCCAAACCGCATGTTTTGCTGCCCGCTTGGCCTCATTGTAGGCAGCCTTAGCCTTTGTTGCCTCGGTTTTGTTGCCTGCTTTAACTAGAGTTTTATATGTCTTAAAGCTAACCCGCTTCGCCTTGACCGCATCTTCAACCCTATCGTCCCACCACCAGGTTTCCCTTTACCACCTGTGTTTTTTAGAAAGACCACACACTTCAGAGGCTGTTTCAAGAAGTGGGTTTTTGAATCTCGCCCATACATTTTCCACAGAACCAACAGAATCCATGTTTGCATCATCAGTTACTTTGTCCTTGAAGGTAGCATGGAATTCACTTGCCACAGCCTGATCCCTAAGCTTCCAGGTACGGATACATGGAATGAATTTGCGCTTTTTAGCCGTGGGGATGCTGACTGTGAAGTCACAAACAACCAGGTTATGTTGTTGGACGCATTCCTCAATTGGGATGACCTTCACATTTTGAACTGATTTGCAGAAACTCTTGCGGTAGAGTATGTAGTCTATCTGTGTTCTGTGATTACTTGAACAGTATGTGATAATGTGACTGTCTCTCTTAATAAAGCAGGTGTTGCCAATAACTAGGTCATTTGCCAAGGCAAACTCCAACACTCTCTCTCCTTCGGTGTTACGGATACCAAATCCTCAACCACCATGAACTTCCTCAAAACCTTGACCTTTAGCACCTACATGGCCATTCCAGTCCCCCAATGGAACAAGAATCTCTGATGCAGGGATTTTGGTGACAACTCCTTGTAGCTGGTCATAGAAGCGTTCTTTCTCAGTTTCAGATAGCCCGGACTGTGGTGCGTACACGGATAGGAAGGTAAAGACAACCTTGCCTATGACAAGTCTCATGAGAATGATTCTATCTGAAACACGCTGAACGTCAAACACTTTCTCGACCCATCAAAAAGCACACATCAAATGTTCGACCTCCGTTTCTGGACACATACATTACAATCAATATATATCATGTACAGTGTTGCGACAAATGATCTTTGATAACGGTATATTTCTTCTGTCTACATATTTTGTAAATAATCTTAAGTATTGTTATACTTATACTGGTTTCCCAGTAGTTTCCGGACCCAAGTAGTTTTCTGGACCTTTTACATTTCATGCTGTGTAGACTTTATGCCGTCGTAAAGCATCTGGGTAACAATATCATATCATCTTGACCTTTGTTGCCTTCACATAGCAGCGTAAACCTAGCATTACCGAACTTATTTATTATTTGAATATCCCGGTTGTTTTAACTTACTTCGATGTAATGTTAACACAAGAGATTGTCAACTGCAGGAGAATTCCAGTTACAGTGCGCATGGGCAGAATTTGAGGCCCCTTGAAGTTAAACATCAGTCAATTGATGCTCCCATTTACAGATGATACTGTAAAAACATTCCGATAGTAATAAAATAAAACAATGAAAGTCAGAAAAAATCGACCTATTCAGTATACTACGGCATTAATTTTTCGATTAAAAATAGGAACCAAAATAGACAGAGATTTACCTACAATACCGTCTATCAATCAAATGTTTAGCAGCAGTGTCCATGCCCAAGTGGTCAGGGCGTTAGACTTCCAATTTTGAGACCGATCTTCTTTTTTTTTTTTTTAAGAAAAGCTGTTTATATATTAAAAATTCTTAATTTCTTTTTTGTATTATTACCAGTCGGACTACTCGGACTAACTGAGACATTTATGGAATTAATTGCCCTGTTTGAGGCCTCATCTACATTTGTGTTATGAAGGCAAGTGTAATACGAATTCTGCATGGTGTTACTGAAGAACCTAGCTTTTTTTCTGTGAAAATTTTATGTTTCTACTATGTTTTGTTTGAAAGTTACTGGCAAAAAATAGCGATTTCGGCCCGGAAACTACTGGGAAACCAGTACATAGGAAATGGAGTTCCTTTTTGTTTTTCAGCATATTTTGGTAGTGATTCAAAAGTTGGGTGGAAATCATTAGCTCTACCAACAGGCTGACCGACCAATAGACTGATCAACATACTGATGTGACCGACAGGTGCAAAGCAATATATGCCAGCTTCATCGAAGGGGTGCACAATAAGAACTGATCCCCATAATATGCCCATGTCCACTTTGATGATGTATACCAAGTTTCATTTAAATCGAATAAAAACTGTAGGAGGAGCAGAGTACACAAGTGTGTGATGGACGGACTGAAAGACGGATAGTGTTCAAACACTATGCCTCTCGGCCTACAACGCCTGGGACATAAAAGAATACATAAAAGTAAAAGGCTATAGTATTATGAAAAATAGTTATCTTACCCTCCAAGTATTGCTAGGAATGGTTTTGTGGGCTTATCCAGTGCTTTAGAGAAGTAAGTCAACTCCTTCTTCAATAGAAATCCTGATGCTTTTTGGGGTAACTGACATCCAACCATTGAACTTAAACAGAATGGGTATTAAATAATGTATGTAGCTGGAAACAGAAAATCAGAACAAGAGTACCGCCTTGCGGGCCCTAACGCTCATCTGATCTTTTTTGTATAATAGAAAAATTGTCCTACCCATGATTTTCTAAGTCCAAAAAGGGCCATAATTCTTGCAAAAAGCAAGATGGAGTTATGTTTCTTGATGTACAGAGTCAGCTTATGATGTCGAACAACAGTTGCAAGTTTCAAAGCAATAGCTTTGATAGTTTAGGAGAAAAGTTTACCTAAACATAAAACTCAACCAATAAATCTGATATTTTCTAAGTCCAAAAGGGGCCATAATTCTTGCAAAAAGCAGGACAGAGTTATGTTTCTTGCTTTACAGGGTCAGCTTATGATGGTGAACAAGTGTTGCAAGTTTTAAAGCAATAGCTTTGATAGTTTATGAGAAAAGCTGACCTAAACATAAAACTTAACCAAGAAATCTGATTTTCTTAGTCCAAAAGGGGCAATTACTCTTGCAACAAGAGGACCATGATGGTCCTGAATCGCTCACCTATCCCCACATGACCCAGTGTTGAACCGAGTATGACGCCGTTATTTCTATTATTTGACATAGTGACCTAGTTTTTGAGCACATGTGACCTAGATATCATCAAGATAAAAAATTCTGACCAATTTTCATGAAGATCCATTGAAAAATATGGCCTCTAGAGAGGTCACAAGGTTTTTCTATTATTTGACCTAATGACCTAGTTTTTGAAGGCACGTGACCCACTTTTAAATTTGACCTAGATATCATCAAGGTGAACATTCTCACCAATTTTCATGAAGATCTCGTGAAAAATATGGCCTCTAGAGAGGTCACAAGGTTTTTCTATTTTTCGACCTACTGACCTAGTTTTTGACCGCACATGACCCAGTTATGAACCTGACCTAGATATCATCAAGCTGAACATTCTCACCAATTTTCATGAAGATCCATTGAGAAATATGGCCTCTAGAGAGGTCACAAGGTTTTTCTATTTTTAGACCTACTGACCTAGTTTTTGACCCCACGTGACCCAGTTTCGAACCTGACCTAGATATCATCAAGGTGAACATTCTGACCAATATTCATGAAGATCCATTGAAAAATATGGCCTCTAGAGAGGTCACAAGGTTTTTCTATTTTTAGACCTACTGACCTAGTTTTTGACCGCACGTGACTCAGTTTTGAACTTGACCGAGATATCATCAAGGTGAACATTCTCACTAATTTTCATGAATATCCATTGAGAAATATGGCCTCTAGAGAGGTCACAAGGTTTTTCTATTTTTAGACCTACTGACCTAGTTTTTGAACCCACATGACCCAGTATCGAACTTGACCTAGATATCATCAAGGTGAACATTCTGACCAATATTCATGAAGATCTCATGAAAAATATGGCCTCTAGAGAGGT
Organism: Mercenaria mercenaria; assembly: GCF_021730395.1. NCBI lineage: Eukaryota > Metazoa > Mollusca > Bivalvia > Venerida > Veneridae > Mercenaria > Mercenaria mercenaria. The sequence goes on from NC_069365.1 coordinate 61,841,417, forward strand.
CACAAGGTTTTTCTATTTTTAGACCTACTGACCTACTTTTTGACCTCACATGACCCAGTTTCGAACTTGACCTAGATATCATCAAGGTGAACATTCTGACCAATTTTCATGAAGATCTTGTGAAATATATGGCCTCTAGAGAGGTCACAAGGTTTTTCTATTTTTAGACCTACTGACCTAGTTTTTGACGGCACGTGACCCAGTTTCGAGCTTGACCTAGATATAATCAAGGTGAACATTCTGACCAACTTTCATAAAGATCCCATGAAAAATGTGACCTCTAGAGTGGTCACAAGCAAAAGTTTACGGACGCACGCACGCACGCACGGACGGACGACGGACGCCGCGCGATCACAAAAGCTCACCTTGTCACTTTGTGACAGGTGAGCTAAAAAGCAAGACAGAGTTATGTTTCTTAATGTACAGGGTCAGCTTATGATGGTGAACAACTGTTGCAAGTTTCAAAGCAATAGCTTTGATCATCTACGATTCCGTTTTCGCCGCTCACCCGTGCAGTGGCAGAAACAGTCAAAGATGACCAGAAGTCAGTGCTTGTGATGAAGGACAGAGAACTGTCTGAAACAGTCAACAGGTAAAAACCATAATTAGTTGTGAATAAAGAACTTTCATACCATGGATTTACCAACTAAATGAACTCCTTCAAGAAGAAATCAGATATTTTCTAAGTCCAAAAGGGGCCATAATTCTTGTAAAAAGCATGATGGAGTTATGTTTCTTGCTGTAGAGGGTCAGCTATTGCTGGTGAACAAGTGTTGCAAGTTTCAAAGCAATACCTTTGATAGTTTAGGAGAAAAGCTGAGCTAAACATAAAACTTAACCAGGCAACGCCGACGCCGATCAAGTGATGACAATAACTCATCATTTTTTTTTTTCAAAAAATCAGATGAGCTAAAAACAGTAAAAAATCAATATCAAAACATCTAAAATATCACAAGAGGGCCATGATCACTCAAGATGGCTGACCTTAGTTTCACAGCTGGTTTGTGAAGAGGGTCAAGGAACATTTGTGTTTCTGCAAATTACAGTAAGATTCTCAAGTTTCCTCTGTAATCTAAAATAATAAACCACAGTTATATAGGATGAGCTCCCCATAGGTCTCACCTTCATACTTAAAAGCTACAATAATTATGAATCAATTAATATTAAGCACACTAGTTGTAAAAACAAGATACAAGGGATATGACTCATCAATCCCAATAATTTACTAACCAAAATTATAGTTGAAGTTCTAGTTAGCTTTCTGTATCATGAATACTGTTTATAATCATATCTTTCCCAACTGTCAATGCCATGTAAAATGTTACAAAAAATTTAACCATCACAACTGAAGCTGAATTTTGGTTGGTGCAGCAGAACATAAACTTGATGTCAGCTGAGGTTCATACAGCTGGTTTTAAGGGAAATTTTCCAGTGCAAAACAAACAAGAGATCACAGAGTGATCTTGGCGCCCACCAATGTGCCATTTTTGAGTGTGAAAGTAGGTCACTAGATCAAAATCAAGGTCAAATTTCATTTCAGAACACGAAACTATGCATGTGGTCCAAATTTGAAGCCTGTACCTTCAAAAATGTGAAAGAAGGTCACTAGGTCAATGTCAAGGTCAAAGTTTTTTTCAGTGCACAAAACTATGCATGTGGTCCAAATTTGAAGGCTGTAGCTACAGAAATGTGAAAGTAGGTCACTAGGTCAAAATCAAGGTCAACTCGTGTCAAGGTTCATCTTGCCACTCAAAACCATACATGTTGTCCAAATCTGAATGTTGTAAGTTATTGACAAGAAGATTTTAAAAGCTTTTCCATATACAAGTCTATATGAACCATGTGACCCCCAGGGCGGGGCCATATCTGACCTTTGGGGGATAATTTAAACAAGCTTTGTAGAGAACCACTAGATGATGCTACATTACACATGCCAAAGCCCTAGGCTTTGTGGTTTGGACCAGAAGATTTTCAAAGTTTTTCCCTATATAAGTCTATGTAAACCATATGACCCCCAGGGCGGGGCCATATTTTACCCTAGGGGGATAATTTGAACAATCTTAGTAGAAGACCACTAGATGATGTCACATACAAAATGAGAACAAATCCTGCTGTCTCCTGCCTCACTCCTTTACCTCCCTACCGACCGAAACAAAACTTGCCGTCCCCGTCTGCCCCACTCCTCACCCTTCTACCGACCGAACAAAGCTGCGTCTCTCTGCTCCACTCCTCTCCCTCCCTATCGACCGAACAAAAACTGGCCGTCACTCTGCCCCGGACTCCTCTATCTTGCAACCACCGAACCAAAAACTGACGTTCCCATCTCACACTTTCTCCTCCTAACCTATCGACCAAAAAAAGAAGCCTCCCCTCTGTCCCACTCCTCTCCCTCCTACAAAACCGAACAAAAGCAGCACATACTCTGCCCTACAAATGAACAATGCTGCCAACCTCTGCCTCTCTCTAGCTCCTTTCAAACGATCAAACAAAAGCAGCAGTCACTCTGCACCACCCCATCTATCTCCCACCGATCGAACAAAAAGGAGCGACCTCTGTCCCACTCCTGGCCTCCTACCCCGACCTAACAAAACCTGCCACCACTGCTGTCCTACACCTTTACCTTCCACGGCCAAAAAAAACTGTCGTCACTGTGTACTCTTTTCTACTTGCCACCGATCGAACAAAACGTGCCGTCCGACTGGGTGGCCCACTTCTCGCCCTCCTATCGAACCAAACCAAAGAACCCGTACTCTGTCCAACTTCGCTTCCTCCTAACCGGACCGAACAAAAACTGCCGGCACTGTCCCCACTCCCTGTCCCTCCTACCGACAGAAGCAAAATTGCCGTCACACTTCCCCACTAACTCTCCTCCAACCGACCAAACAAAGCAGCCGTCCCTCGCCCGAATCCCTCTCCATCCTACGGACCGAACAAAACAAGCGATCCCGCTGCCGAATCCTCTCCATCTATCGACCGAACAAAAGCAGCCATCCCTCGCCCAATCTCGTCTAACCTCCAACAGACCGAAAAAACACTGCCACAGCTCCTGTCCCATTCCTATACCTCCTACCGAACCGAAAAAACTGCCGTTACTCTGCCCCACACTTCTCCCTCCTAGACAGACCGAACAAAACGGACATCAGTTTATCCACTTCTAACAAACCTATCTTCCAAACAAAGCGCGGCCGTCCCTCTTTCCACTTCTCTCTCTCCTACCGACGCGAAGAAAAACTGCCGGGTTTCTCTAGCGGAGTGGGGGGGGGGGGGGGGGGGCACTCCCCTCTCTCCCTCCTACCGACAAAACAAAACTAACCGTCACTCTTCTCCACTTTTTTTTTTTTTTTTTGTTTTTTTTTTTTTTCGTTTTTTTTTTTTTTTTTTTTTTTTGTTTTTTGTGGTTCCCTTTCTCGACCTCCCACCAACCAAACAAAAGCAGCCGTCCCCTCTGCTCAGAATCATTCCTTTACCTTCCACCAACCGAGAAAAAAAATGCCGTCGACGGTGTCCAACTTTTCTACCTCCCTAAGACTCGAAGAAAAACTGCCGTCGCGTCCCCTGACCCCGTTCTCTCGCCTCCCTAACGATCGAATAAAAAGCCGTTCTTCTGCCTCACTCCTCTCCCTACTACAGACTGAAACAAAACTGCCCGTCATTTCTGTCCCACTCCTATTCCTCCCACAGACCGATCAGAACTGCCGTCCGTCGCCCTACTTCTCGTCCTCCCATCGACTAACAAAAGCAGCAGTACCTCGGATCAACTCCTCGTCCTCCTTCCGACCGGAAAAAAAGACTGCAGTCCCTCTGCCCCACTCCTCCCCCTCCTACTGACCGAATGAAAAGAGTCATCCCGTCTGCCCCATTTCCTCTCTCCTCATACCGACAGAAACAAAACTTTCGTAACGTCTGCCCACTTCTCTCCCTCCTACCGCCGAAACAAAACTGCCGTCATACTCTGCCCCACTCCTTCTTCCTCCTATCTGCCGAACAAAAAGCAGCCGTCCCTCTGCCCATTCCTCTCCCTCCGACAAACCGAACAAAACAGTCCGTCCCTCCAGTCGCATTCCCTGCCCCTCCTATCGACCAAACAAACAACACAGTCCATCTGTCCATTTCCTCCTCCCCTCCGACCGACCGAACAAAACCTCTTCCCTTGCCACAATTCGTCCCTTCCTATCGCCGAAGAAAACTGCCTTTCCCCTCTGTCCCACCCTCTCACTCCGTCGACCGAACAAGAACCGCCGTCCTTCTTCCCACTACTCTCGCTCTCTTTCCGACCAAACAAAAACCGCCGCCCCCTGTCCCATTCCCTCTCCCTCCTACCGACCGAACAAAAGCGCATCCACTCTGCCCACTCTAATACCTCTCCCACCGACCGAACAGACCTGCCGTCCCATCTGCCATTTCTCTCTCCCCCCTTACCAGACAAAACAAAACAGCAGTCCATCTACTCCACACCTCTCCATCCTACCGGCCGAGCAGAACTGCCGGCCATCTCCCCAACTTCTCTCCCTCCAACCGACGGTACAAAACTGTCGTCCTCTAATCCCCATGCCCTTTCCTCCTCTACTGCCAAGACAAAAGTGCCGGTCCGTCTGCCCCATTTCTCACCCTCCTAATGACGGAATAAAACTGCCATCCGGTGCCATTCCGTGTGCCACACGTTTCTCGCCTCCCTACCGACGAACAGAATATGCTGTCACTCTCCCCTCTCCTCTTCCTCCCTACTGAACCGAAACAAAACAGCAGTCCCTCGGTCCCATTCCTCTCCCTCTTACCAAACCGATCAATACTGTCGTCCCCTCCTCCCTCCCACCAAAGCAACCGAACAAAAGGCAGCAGGCACACTGCCCCACACTTATACCTGCCGCCGACCGAACAGACTGCCGGTCCGTCGTCTAACTTCTCTCCCTCCTACCGACAAAACAAAAACAGAAAGTCCCCATCTACCCCACTCCTCTCCATTCCTACCGACCGAGCAAAACTAACGTCTTACTGCTCCACTCCTCACCCCTCCTACCGACCGAACGAACTGCCGGCCGTCCCTCCCAACTTCCTCTCCCGCAACCGACGGTACAAAACTGCCGTCCCTTTCCAACCTCCTTATTGACCGAACAAAGGTGTCCGTCGGTCCAATTTCTCTCTCTCTCTCCTACTAACAGAACAAAACTGGGCCGTCACGTCTGCCCCACTTAAACACCCTCCTACCGACCGATCAAATCTGCCGTCACTCTGTCCCACTCCTCTTCCTTCTATTGACCGAACAAAAGTAGCAGTCCCTCTGTCTCATTCCTCTCCGTCTTGCCGACCGAACAAAACTGCCGTCCCCTCCCTCATACCGACCGAACAAAAGCAGCAGTCACTCTGCCCTACTCCTCTACCTCCCATCGACCGAACAAAACTGCCGTCACTGTGTCCCACTTCTCTCCCTTCTACCGACCAAACAAAAGCAGCCGTTACCTCTGCCGCAACTTCCTCTCTTCCTCCTACCGACCGATCAGAAAGCAGCCGTCCCTCTGTCCCACCTCCTCTCCCTCCTAACCGACCCAAACAAAACTGACGTCCATTCTGGCCCCACTCCGCCCTCCAACCGCACAAAAAACAAAAGCAGCAGTCACTCTGGCCCCACTCATCTACCTCTCACCGACCGAAATCCCAGACCTCTTCCACTTCTCTCCTCCTCCCGACCGAAAACAAAAGCAGCCGTCCCCTCTGTCCACATCCTCCACTCCCTCCAACCGCCAAACAAAACTGCCGTCCCTCGCCCCACTCCCTCTCCCTCCCCCACCGACCGAACAAAACTGCCTCCCGTCCGGCCCACACTTCTCTTCCTTCCTACCGCCCAGACCAAATACAGTCGCCAACTCTGTCCCAATCCTCCATCTTTCTCCCGACCGAACGAAACTGGGCTTCTCTCGCCCACTCTTCTCCGCCCAACCAATCAATCAAAAGCTGGCTGAGTCTCTCCACCCACTGCTTTCGCCACTTGGCATGAAAAGTTATTCGTTTTTTTGGCCATAGTAAATCTTGATTAGGTATCGCTTGAACGATTTAAGATTATTTATTTACCCTATGTACCACCAAACAAAGAGGCCAAGAGGCCCTAGTCGCTCACCTAAACACACCTCCATAACAGTGCAAAACATTTTTGAACTAGTGGATTTTCAGGAAACAAATATGTCTGACCAATTTTCATCTAAGATTGGACCAAAAAAAATTGGTCTCTTCTTGCGATAAAACAAGCAATTTTCTTAGATATGACCTAGTTTTTGACCCTCAGAGTGACCCATGTTCAAACTCGACCTCCGATTTTTATCAAGGCAATCATTCTGACCAAAATTCAATGAAGATCACTGAAAAATACAGCCTCTATCACATACAGAAGTGTTTTCTTTGGGATTTGACCAATGACCAAGTGTTTGACGCTCAGATGACCCATATTCAAATGGCCGACCTAGATTTCATTAAGGCATCACGGACCAATTTTCATATATATCAACTGTAAAAAACCGTCTCTATCGCATATCAAACAAAATTTTTCCTTTGATTTCACCTATAGTGACCTAGCTTTTGACCTCAGATATCCATATTCAAACCGACTCTATTTTTTCATCAAGGCAATCACTCGGACCAAATTTCATGAAGATCAATTGAAAAATCCATCCTCTATTGCATACACCATGTTTTTCTTTGATGTTTGACGCTAGTGACCTAGTTTTTGACCCCAGATGAACCCATTTTCGACATCACCTAGAATTTTATCAAGGTAATCATTTCTGGGCTAAATTTTCATGAGATTCGTTGAAAAAATACAGCCTCTATTGCATACACAAGGTTTTTTCTTTGATTTGACCTAGTGACCTATTTTGTGAACCCCAATTGACCCATTTTCGAACTTGGTCTAAATTATCAAGGCAATCATTTCTGACCAAAATTCATGAAGACATTGAAAAATACAGCCTCAATCGCATACACAAGGTGTTTCCGTGATATGACCTAGTACCTAGTTTTTGAACCCCAGAATGACCCATTTTCGAACTCGCCTAAATTTCATCACGGCAATCAATCTGACCAAAATTCATGAAGTCAACTGAAAAATACCGCCTCTATCGTATACCCAAGATTTTCTTTGATTTGGACCTAGTGACCTAGTGGTTGACGCCGAGATGACCCATTTTCGAACTCGCCTAGAGTTTCAACAAGGCAATCATTCTGACCAAGATACATGAAGATCACTAGAAAAATACAGCCTCTATCGCAGACACAAGGGTTGTCTTGGGGTGTGTGACCTAGTGACCTAGTTTTTTTGACCCGAATGACTGCCATTTGGAGTTTCGTGAACTCGCCTAGATTTCATCAAGGTTATCATTCTGACCAATAGTCATGAAGCAAGAATTGAAAAATACAGCCTCTATTGCCATACCCAAGGTTTTTTCTTTGATTTACCTAGTGACCTAGTATTTGACCCAGATGACCCAATTTCGAACATCGCCTAGATTTCATCAAGGTTTATTAATCTGACCAATATCATGAAGAAGAATTGAAAAATACAGCCTCTAATTGCAATACACAAGGTTTTTCTTTGATTGACCTAGTGACCTAGTTTTTTTGACCCAGGATGACCCAGATTTTTCGAACTCGGCCCTAGATTCATCAAGGTATCATTCTGACCACTATTGATGGATGAGTAATTGAAAAAAAAATACCACCTCTATCGCAGTACCAAAGGTTTTTCTTTGGATTTGACCTAGTGAACCTACTTTTATGACCCAGATTATCAATTTCGAACTCGGCCTAGAATTTCATCAAGTTATCATTCTGACCAATATTTCATGAAGATTAAATGAAAATTACCGCCTCTATCGCATACACAAGGTTTTTCTTTGATTGACCAAGTGACCTAGTTTTTTGACCCGAGATGACCCAGTTCGAACTCAGGCCTAGATTTCATCAAGGTTTATCATTCGACCACATATTCATGAGTATTAATTGAAAAATACAGCCTCTATCGCAAGACACAAGCTAAATGTTGACGAGGACGACGGAAGACCAGACGACAGACGACGGACGACGACGGCCGGACATCGGGGGGGGGGGGGGGGGGGGAGGCGGGGATCATAAAAACTCACCTGAGCATTGCTCAGGTGAGCTAAAAAGACAAAATTCGTTACGTCGATACATCGTATGGCGTTTCGAAGCCAGTGTTAAGAATGCTTTCCCTCGCATTTTGTCATCTTAGATGAAGAAAACAGGACCATAAAATTTGATAGAAGATTGCAGTCTGTGTTTGTTTATGAACGTAAAAGCACGAAAAGAAGAAAGATGTTGGAACTTACCAGTGTCTGTAATGTGTAAGATCCAAACTCCAGCAACACATCTGGTTTGGGGATCGGCGGTCTAAATTTCTTTGCGTATGAAGCGTACAAGTCCGCCAGTAAAGTGGCAGTGTCGTTTGGGTGTAGGCTTCGGCATCATGTACAGTGCTAAACAAATACAGAAATGCATAATGCAATTTTCGTTCAAATAGGAACAGCAACGTTTTCAAACACTGTATGGATGTGCAGACGACATACAGTTTACATAAATACATAACAAAACAGTTAGACAACAAGGTCAGCACACACAAAGAGGGATAACGACAACAGGCCGCGCTTGGTTGCAAAATGCGCATGCGTGTCAATTAGTTACTTTTTATAGATGTTCGGAAATTCCAATATTTTACATACATCTTAAGTTCCATATTGTGACGTATCCTATCCCGCCGCCTTACCGTACAGTATGACTTAGCAGGGTTGTCAACGTTAAGTAACATACAACAAAATGATTATAGCCTGATATGTCTCATTTATTTCCGTTTAATGTGGCCTTGAAACTATCAAGTGGACACGTCCTGCGATTAAATAAACGATGTATATGTTCATTTAACTGGAAGTGGTTAGGCAATTTGAAATTCCGTAATTTTTTTCTTATATACATAGGTTTTGACACTTACCCCCATGAAACTGCCCACGTTTTAATGCAATTTTGTCAAATCATTAATTACCTTGAAATAGAAAGATTTTTGAGGTATGGTTCAAAATATTTAATTCGTGTAAAGCAAGTAGTGTCAGATATACAATAAACAAAAAATCGCCACAGAAAACATTTAAAAGAATGTTTCAATATAAAACATATGCAAACACCCTGTAACTTAGTGGTTTTCCTTTTGTAGATATCATTGCTTTCAAGTTAAAATGTTAGTTAGACATGCAATTCAGAGGAAGAAAACCAGCATGTATTTTCCTAAACCTAATTAGTTTATACTAGTTTGGTTTTTGTAGCTCGATTGTGATGAAAGCTTCAAATGCTTATTGGGAACCACCACGAGTCTCCGCTTCCTGGAAAAACCAAACGGTGATCATATGAGAAGTCATGGTCGTGACCCAATGGGCCGAACCCACGAACCCCCTGGATTGAGCGGACGACACCTTATCCACTAACCGACCGCTCGCCCGTTCTAACCTAATTGGGATGTTTATTTGTATATAAAATTCTAATCTTACATATCCCTTTTAGAGTTATTGCAGCCTTCGACAGTCACTGCCCCTTGTGATAACTAACGAGAAAAAATGAATGCCGTTCTCTAAAATTCAAACTATTTTGAAGTGGATTAAATATGTAAGGATAGGGTAGCTTCGTCAAAAGAGTTTTCGTCCTGTAAGCGAAAGGCCCCGTGTTCGAGTCCTGGTCACGCTGTACAATTTTTCTCGACCCATGACAAATCCCTCATGTGAGCAGCCTATAAAGCCACTTACGGAGGCAAAAAACCACTGTATCAAAAGTTTTACTTTTTGTGGCAAACATACACTGAAATGGCTGCTTCAATATTTTGACATATACATGAAATAAGGTCTAACAATTCTTTCTAAGACACACCACCATTTGAAATATTATTCTATAACGAATGGGTATACACAAAAATGTGAATTGTGCAGAATTTGATCATATTTGCATCATTTTTGCTACAACGTTATTTGTACTGTTTCTGACATTGCTTTGAGCCATGCACCCCCTGTTGTCCATGGTCAGAGCACGATCGTTAATCATAAATAAGATAAAAGAGGCTCCAACTATGTCCATGTCCGGTAAACAACAGCTAAAGTAGGTCTGTAAAAAGTACTATAGATTAACCAGGTCCCAACTTTTTTCAGGATTGTATAACAACAGTATAGAGCATGTGGTATAGGAACTAAAGATAACAAGGCCTCAGCTGTTGTCATGGTTGGTAACCAAGCTTGAAGCATGGTCTGTATTAGGTACTATAGATACGAACGATCAAACTTTTCTTATGGTTTGTGTTACAACAGCTAGAACATGGTTCGCGATCCAGTAACATATAGATATACTTTGTTCCGGGCTGTTGTCATTGACCGTAGCAACAGCTAGAGCATAGTCTATACATTACGAACAATAGATAAACATGCTGCGGGCTGATGTCATTGACCGGTAACAACAGCTAGGCAGGTCTGATCAGTACTATAGATAACCAGGCCCCAACTGTTTTCATGTTCTGTTATAACAGCTGGAGTATAAGTATAAATCAGTACAATAATAGAAATGCCCAGCTGTTGTCATGGTTCGGTTACAACAGATAGAGCATGGTTTGTAGCATAACTATAGATAACAAGGCTCCAACTGTTGTTCATGGTTGTGTAACAACATCTAGAGCATGATCTGTTATCGTACTAAATATAACCAGGTCCCAACTGCTTTCATGATTGGGTTACAACAGCTGGAACATTGTCCTGTATCAGTACTCTAATAACCATGCCCAAACTTTGTCATGTTGGTTACTGAGCTACATCATGTCGTATCATACTAGATACCCAGACCCCAATTTATTGTAATGGTTTGTTACAACCGTACATAATAGTCTGCATCCTTACGTTAGATAACAAGACCCCAACTGTGTGTCTTCATGGTTAGTTTGCAAAAGCTACAGTCTGGTCTGTATCAGTACTTTAGATACCCAGACCCCTATTATTGACATGGTTGTGTTACAACAGTACATAATAGTCTGCATCATTACGTTAGATAATCAGACCCCAACTGTTAGTCATGGTTGAGTTGCAAAAGCTACACCAGGTCTGTATCAGTACTTTAGATACCAGACCCCAATTATTGTCAATGTTTGTGTTACAACCGGTACATAAAAGTCTGCATCATTACTTTATATAAAGCAGACCCCAACCTGTTTCCATGATTGTTTAACAGCATTTAGGGCATGGTCTGTAGCTGAACTACATGAAACACAGGCCCCCTTCCCCCCCCCCCCCCCCTTTTTGGGGGAAAACCTGTGGCCATGGTCCGTTAACAATAGCCGAGAATAATCTGTATTAGGACTAACGATAACTTGGTCCCCAACTGTTGTTAAAACTGGTTGTGTTTTACCAACAGCTAAGCAGGGTCGTATCTCACAATAGATAAACCTGCTCCGCTGCTGTCATTGTCCCGGTAGCAACAGCTAGAACATAGTCCTGCATCATTACATAGATACACATGCTGCGAACTGTTGTCACTGACCGAACAAAAAAACCGCCAGAGCATGGTTTAGTATCAGTACGTTAGATATCCAGACCCAACTGTTGTCATTGTTGTGTTACAACAGCTGGATATGGTATAAATCAGTACATAACTAGATACACCTGCATCCGCTGTTGTCATGGACCGGTAACACAGAGGGGCATGGTCTGTATTAGATACATAAATACACAGGCTCCAACTGTTTTCATGAGTTGTTAACAACAACTGGAGCATGGTCTGTATTAGTATTAAGAGAACATGCTCCGGCTGTTGTCAAGGTCCGTTACAACAGCTACACGGGTCTGTATCAGGTATGTAAAAAGGGCCCAAACTATTCTCATGGTTGTGTAACAACCGCTAGATCATAGTCTGCGTTGGTACTATAGATACCAACCCCCATCTGATGTCATGGTTTTGTATCAACTGCTAGAAGCAAGGTCTGTTCAGTACAATAGACAACCTACTCAGTCTGTTTCATTGTCCGGTAGCAATAGCTTGAACTTAAGTCTTTTATCATTCCAATAGATAAATATGCTGCGGCTGTTGTCATTGACCGGTAACAACAGTTAGAGCATGGTCTGTATCAGTACTATATATAAATCTGGCTACATCAATGTCTGCATCATTATTTTAGATAAACCAGATCCCAAATGTTGTCATTGGTTGTGTTACAACAGCTGCAGCAGTGTCTGCAATCAATACTATAAGAAAACAAGACCCAACTGTTGCGCATGTTGGGGTAAACAACAGTTAGAGCATGTTTTTGTATAAGTACTAATAGGTAAACAGATCTGACTGTGGTCATGGTCGGTACCTCAGCTGGAAGCATAATCTGTATCAGACAACGATAACCTGACCCAACTGAATGTCAAGGTTGTGCACACCAAGCCTAGAGCAGGTCTGTATTCGTACCTATAATAAACAGCACCAACAATTGTCCAAGGTTGCGTTACAACAGCTGAGTAATAATATGTATCAGTACTATACATAAACATGCTCCGGCTGTTGTTTATGATCAGGAAACAATCAGGCTAGAGCGATGGTCTCTAGCATTGCAGAAGATAAAATGCTCCGGCTGTTGTTATGGATCGGTAACAACAGATGAGCAGGTCTGTAGAGTTAGTGACTATAAATAAACAGGCCCCAAACTGTTTCATGTTGTTGTAACAACATCTGGGAGCATGGTCTGGTATCAGTACTCTAGATTGAACATGCTCGCGGCTGTTTGTCAGATCCGGAAACATCAGCTAGAGCATGGTCTATATCAGTGCATAAATAAAATCTCCGCTGTTGTTATGACGGTAACAACAATGAGCATGGTCTGATTCGTACTATGAATAAACAGCCCCAATTGTTCAGGTGTGTAACACAGCCGAGCATGTCTGTATCAGTAACTATAGATGAACATGCTCCAGCTGTTGACATGGTCCGGTTACAACAGCTACACCTGGTCTGTATCAGTAAAGTATATAACAAGGCTGCCAAGACTATTCTAATGGTTGTGTAACAACAGCTAGAGCATGACTGTAGCTTACAAATATTAACCAGGCCCAAAATGTTTTCATAGTTGTGTTACAACAGCTGAGCATTTGTCTGTAATCAGTACATTAGATAACCATGTGGCCCAAACGTTTGTCATGGTTGTTGTTTAACAACAGCCACCTCATGGTCCCCTGTATCACTACTTTAAGAAACCCAAACCCCAATTAGTGTCAGGGTTGTGTTACAACAGGTACAGCATGTCAGCATCAGTACTACAGATAATCAGAACTTCCCAACTGTTGTCAAGAATGTGTAACAACTGTTAGGGCATGGTCTGTAGCAGTACTATAGTAACCAGGCCTCTGACTTGGCCATGGTCCGGTAACAATAGCCGGAGAATCTTCTGTATTAGGACTTACGATAACCTGGCCCCAACTGTTGTCATGGTTTGTGTTACCAACAGCTAGAAGCATGGTCTGTATTAGTACTATAATAAACAGGCTACGGCGTTGTATGGGTCAGCCCAACAACAGCTAACAGCCTGGTCTGCATAAGTTCTGTAGATAACCAGGTCCCAACTATTCTCAGTTGTGTAACAACAACAAGAGCATGTCTGTATTAGTACTACAGATTAACCCAGGACCCAACTATTGTCATGGTTGTGTTACAACAGCTAGAGCATGGCCTGTATCAGTACAATATATATACATGGTCCGGCTGTTGTCATGGTCCGGTACAAAGCTAGAACTGGTCTAATCAGGCAAAAGATACAATGCTCCGGCTTGTTGTCATGGACCGTTAACAACAGATGAGCATGGTCTGTATTAGTACTATAAAAAACACAGGCCCAACTGTTGTCATGGTTGTGTAACAACAACTGGAGCATGGTCTGTATTAGTACTAACGATAACATCCTCCGGCTGTTGTCATGGTTGTGTTACAACAGCTAGAGCATGGGCTGTATCAGTACTATAAATAACAAGGCCCCAACTGTTTTCATGGTTGTGTACAACAGCAAGAGCATGGTCGTATCAGTACAATAGATAAAACCTGTTCAGGCTGTTGTCATTATCCGGTAGCAACAGTTAGAGCATTGTCTATATCATTACAATGATAAATATGCTGCGCTGTTGTCATTGACCGGTAACAACAGCTAGAGCATGTCTGAATCAGTACTAAATATAACCAGGGGCCCCCAACTGTTTTCATGGTTGTGTTTCAACAGCAGCTGGTGTATGTATAAAATCAGTACTAACCTTTTAGTTTTTTTCCACTTTTCTGTCACTTTTTTCTTAGCAATTTTGGAATATCATACGTTCAGAGCTCTTTTATTGAAAGAAAAACGCTCACTGGTAAATGTGGGTACAACACAGCCAGAACAAGGTTATTTGTAATACCGATATATACCGTGCTCTTCCTGTGCATTTCAAACCATGACAACAATTAGGGTAGGTTATATATAGTACTCAATTACCTTGATCCAGCATTGTTATCGAACCACAACAACAGCCAGAACATAGTCATCTGTAATACGATATAAAACCATGCTCTCCTGTTTACCAAAATATGACAAAGTTAGGCATGTTATCTATATTACTCATATTACCGAATCCACGTTTTATGAACCACAACAACAACCAGAACATGTCATCTGAAATACGATATATACCATGCTCTTCCTGTTGTTACCAAACAAGACAACAGTTAGGCATGGTTATCTAAGTACTCATAATTACCATGCCCCACTGTATGTTACTGAACAAACAACAACCAGAACATAGCATCTGTAATACTGATATATACCATGCACTTCCCTTGTTACCAAACCATGACAACAGTTGGGCATGCTTATCTATAGTACTCTATTCCAGCTCCCCATTTTGAACGCACAACAACAGCCAGAACAATTCATCTGTAATACTGAATAACCATGCTCTTCCTGTTGTTACAAACCATGACAACAGTAGGGCATGTTTCTAAATACTCATATTTACCGTCATCCCCAGTGTTTATCGAACCACAACAACAGCCAGAACATGCATCTGTAAAATGATATTACCATGCTCCCCTGTTGTTACCAAACTGACAACAGTTGGACATGGTTATACTATATACTCATATTTACCATCTCCCACTGTTGGTACTGAACCACAACAACAGCCAGAACATGTCATCTGTAAACTGATATATACCATGCTCTTTCCTGTTGTTCCAAACTACAAGTGGCATGTTCTATAGTAGCAATTACCGCCCCTGCTTCACCATACAACACCAACAAATGGTACTAATACTGATATATATCAGCTCCCTTGGTTACCAACCGACAAATTAGGCATGTTTTTAGTACGCATATTACCCCTTAAGACGCCAGAAATATGGTCATACTTAATACTGATATATACCATGCTCTCCATTGTACCAAACCAGACAACAGTTCAGGTACTAATACTCATATTACCAGCACCCTCTGTTGTACTAACCATAACACATTCAACCGAACGATCATGCTAATACATGACTAGCCTTTCTCCTGCTGTTACCAAACCATGACAACAGTTCGGCATGGTTATCTATAGACCTCATATTGCCTGCCCCCACTGTTTGTACGAACCATCACTACAGGGCCCTGAACAACACTAATACTGATTTACCAGCCCCTGTTTACCAAACCAGACAACGTTGGAGCATGGTATCTATAATGATACTGATACTATCCTAACCACAATGACCCCACTAAGTCTGTTACGAACAAAAACACTAGACAAACAAGGCACATGTAATACTGATCAATATAAACTAGAATTAACAAAGAAGCAACAGTTTTGCTAAAAAGGTTACACTAAATTTCACTATTTTCCATGCTTCTCACTGTTGATTAGGTACTCCAAAACAGACAGCAACAGTCCATCTGAATCCCTAGAAAAATATAACCATGCAGATTCGGCAAATTATGTTAAACCATGTACCAACGGAGCTGGCTTATGGTTCTATTGTCTCAATTACCCATTCTCCGACTGATGAAAAAAAGAAAACACCATAACATTTGCATCAGTAATATTAATATAATTGTGCTTCCATAGTTTGTTAAACCGTTACAACGTTGGGGCATGGTTAACAAAAATAACATGATACCAAATGCTGTAAATCATTTCGATCATATGCTCGAACCATAAATAAATATACAGCTCAGAAAATACCACGTAATAACCCATACTATTTTCCAAATGCTCTTCATCCTGTGGTCTATTACCAAACCATGATTACAGTCCTAACATCATTATCATAATAAACTCCCAAATTTCCGGATCCCGTATAAACACAGACAGCCCGATGGACTTAATACGTAACCAGTCTACCAGACTAAACATACAACAGCCGGTCAAAACTCCCACCCCCCACTTTTGACTCCCAAAAAGCCAGAACATGGTTTGAATATGATATTTAAGCCCCGGGACCAAACAGAAACACGGGGAGGAAAAAGACCAATTTCCATCTCCCCTTTGGGTTTTTGCCCCAAAAAAGCCAGCGGGCCTCGTAAAACTGATTAACCATCTCCCCCCTGTTGGGACCAACCATCCATTGGGGATGGTTTTTCAAAAACTCTAAATTTTCCGGACCACAGTGTTATGAACCCCAAAAAAGAAACATTACGAAAGGAAAAAACCCCCAGGAAAACGAAAAGGGGCGGACATAGTATTCAATTTAATACGTTTTAAACCACAAAACCGCCAACAAACCCCCTGTTTCCTGCCCTTTCCCGTTTTACCCAAAAATGACAAAAGGGGGCATGGTATCATGCCTCATTTTACCCTTCCCACTGTTTTACGAACAAACAACACCAAAACAACAAAAACGAATATACAAAAATTTGTTAAAAATACAAAAAACCCTGGCTAAATAATTTTAAATTCCCCCTTTTTACAACCCCCAAAAACCCAAACAAACCCCCTGAATAAAATTACCTCCTCCTGTTTTTACCAACCGCCGTTAGGGGGTGGTTATCTATAACTCAATTTTCCATTTTCCCCTTGTTGGCGAACCACAAAAAACAGCCAGAACAGGCAAAAAAGTAATCGATATAACCAGCTCTTCCGGTTTTTTCCAAACCATGACAACACTGGGATGTTTTCTAAGTAAACCCTATAAACGAAAAGACAACAACAGCCAGAACAAAATTCTCTGGGAAAACGATAAAACATGCCTCATTGTTACCAACCATGACAAGTTAGGGCATGAGTTATAAAAACTCATATTACCGTCATCCAGAGTTGTTATCGAACCACAAAACAACACCAGGAAAAATGGTCAAGTAAAATGAATTTACCATGCCCCACTGTTGTTACCAAAACCCTGACATTTATTGGGACAAAGGATCTATAGTACTTAATTTCCATGCCTCCCCTTTTGACGACCACAACAACAGCCAAACATGGTCCCCGTAATACGAATATCCATGCCTTCCTTTGTTACCCAAAACCTACAAAAAATGGGGCATGGGGTTATCTAATATACCATATTACCGCCTCCTGCTGTTCCCACCATACCACGACAAAGTCAAATTAAAGGGGTTTCTAAGTACGATATAATCATGCTCCAGCTGTTTTTACCATCCGTGACAATAGTTTTGGGGGATGGTTATTTTTTTAGTACGCATATAACCTGGCTTAAGGGGTGTGCAAATATATTTGGTCATAGTAAACTATAATACTGATATATACAATGCTTCATTTGTCAAAACCCAAAAGGAAAAATTAGGGTAAGTAAATTTATATACCGTACTTTAAACTGTTGCTACTGAAACCCTAACTACAGTTGGGGGCAACTTAACGATATTGATAAATACTATGTTCTACCTGCTGTTACTAAACCCGATAACAGTACGGGATGGTTTTTTTATCCTTATGGGCCGGCACAACGTTTGCTACAGAACCATCACCGTTTTGGCATGGATAACACACCCTTGATATTTTACAAGCCCCAGCTGATATAACAGAAACACGACAATTGGAGCATGGTGAACTATAGAATATATCTGGAAGTAGCTAGGGCCCGGTTACCCGACAACTAACCCGGAGTCTAGAGGTCCGATCCCACCACTAGACAAACACAGGACATCTAGGTCGGGAATCAAAAAGAATACGAAATTACAAAAAGCAACATATATTTTTTTCTATTAAATGGTTGACGATTTATAAAGTTTGTTCTCGTATTTTTCTCATTGCTTTAATGTTTAGATGTATGGTAACTCACAGGAAACAGAAGCATTTATAATTCTTTAATCCCGGAGAAAAAAAAACGATTGCAGATTCGGCAAAATAATTAGTAGTAACATGTACGCCGAGATCGGAAGCTTTGGTTTATTGTCCTCTTTTGTTTTTTTTCTTCTCGGGACTGATGAATAATAATGATAAACTCCATACGTTTTCTTCAGTATTTAAAAATGTTTCGTTCAATAGTTGTTGAATTCGTTTTACTGTTTGAGTAAATGAATAACATTGACTACCGAAAATCGCTGTTAAAATTTCATATTCATCATATGCGTCGAACCTGAGTAAGAGCTTATTATATACTCAGCGTCACTGAAAAGTTACCACGTAATATATACCTCTTTACTATTTTATACAATATCGACGTCACCTTTTCATGGCCTGTGCGCGGTCTATTACTCATAGACCCTGTCTGATCATGTCTCCTAACCCATTTCATGACTGTCAGGTGAGAACAGCATATACGACGTGCACTTTCGCGACATGAAAGTTCGGCGTCAACCATGCCAATGGCCTGATGGCGTTGATCGTGCCTTAAACGTGGCATTCTATACAAGGATATTCTGTTTTTTTTTAACGTATTCCTTGAATCTGTCGACTAACTTCAAGTGCGATGAATGATTTGAGATAGAAAATTCGTACATGTCAGACATTGCTGGAAAAAGACATTTTGCACGCGCAGCCCGTGCAGCCCGTGCCTCAAATGGAGTTAATCGAATTGACAAATCTTTACACCAGTGACGACTCAGCTGCGTCAAAATGTAGTCCTGTTATACTTTTAACACAGTCCAGTGCGATTTTAAAATATAAGGGCCATTAGAGTGTAACTTTTCAGTGACGCTGAGTATATATATATAAAATTACAAAAACAAAACGTAATAAAAACTTTTTGACAACTAAATCATAACTTTACACCAGCAATTGGCCCGTATAAGCTCTACAACTGTATTACAGTACAAGATAGTGACATGTAATTAATTTGTCGAATTTGCGATCGTATTATTCCCATGAGAAAAAATAATAAATACCTATTTCCTGTGACTAACCATGTATGTAAAACAAATTTTTGAAATCAATCGTTTTTAAAGATCTCTAAAAATATAGGTATCCTATATCTTCTTTTAATCAAATTTTATACCGTTCTCATGTATACTTATTGATTGCCGACCTCTAGCCTGCCTCCCACGGGTTATGGTCAAGAGTCCCGGTTACTGGACCCCAAAGTCACTTCCCATGATATATACCATGCCCACTGTTAATATCGAACCAGGACAACAGTCAGAGCATGGGTATCTAAAATACACGATATACCATGTTCCAGCTGAGCCTTTTTAAAGCCACGCAAATATGCGGAGATAACTATGGTAAGCTCCAGCCTGCTACGAACTATGCGAGAACACTAGGCATTGTTTACAGTATTGATACAAACCATGCTTGTCCTGCACTTCAGCCTCAACAGACGTAGGTTTCTAGTTGTACAACACTAATATCTCAAAGATGTATAATTTAAATTTGTACATTTGTCAAATACAACGTATTCCACGTCCATATAAACACAGAGATTTACTATAACATAGTGATTCGATGATATTTTCCGTTCAAAGTCAATTGCAATTACAGAAACCGTTATGAACATCATGGACCAGACTGCCACGATGCTGGTCGAAACGCACTGCTGTTTTGTATTCCATGGCGCGTGCACAAATCATTAACTTTTAGTGTCCACACTTTTCCATTATGCATGAACCAGTTTTATATTCAATTTTGTGTTTATTATTTGGGAAATATTTCTGGAATTTAATTCACCTGCCCTCAACAACTAATTATTTTACCAATTTGGTTGCCTTGTAAACGTGGGTGGGACGTAAGGCTAAACTTACGAAATTGAACATGTCCTTATTTTGTAAGTCAAGACATAATAATTTACGAAATCATACCCATGGTTATATTTGGCTGTACAGTTAAATTTATGTTAAAATTAAAGGATTAATTTAAATGTTAAATTACAAAAACCTAACCGTCTGTTGAGGCTTTACTGTTTCTGAAAATACTTTCTTTCTGAAAACAGTCGTGAATGTTTACTCTACTAATTGGTTATATAAAATGTTATAACAGTTTCATTTCATGCACTATTGCAGTGTTAAAACCGCACTTATCAACATACTTCATTACTTGTGTGCGGCTTCGGGTCTGACACTAGTGAAACATTGCACTCCTAACAATAATTTCTTACTTCTACAGTGCTTTAGGATAGCAGATAGCTAACTTTTTTTCCATTCTCTCCAATTCAAAGAAATGAAATTTAGTAGTTTTTTTTCTGTATATTCAGACCCAAAAACACTCTTCTTTCAAACACATTCAGCTTTTAAAAGAGATTCACGTGTTTTCTCTCTCCAAGCCATTGTTTACAAATGCCCAATACTCTCATAGGTGTACAGGAGTAGCTTTGTCATTTTCTCCATTATTAGTTAAAACCACATCTAAACCAACTTCCGAAATGTTTTTTACTATCAGCAGAATAATAATGTATTTACCTTTTCAAAAACATTCAGCTTTTTAAATTTCTGTCAAATACTTTTCAATCATGATGTTTTTTACATACACACTGATTTAGTCCATAGAGGATATCTTCAATTTTCATTTGAATGACATATGAAAAAAACAACAAAAAGCAAACATTAAAAATGTATGTCAGAGGTGTCTGTTTGCATCCAAAAAAGAATTATATGAAAATTTATATAATAATCAAGACTAAAATATAAAATTTTACCAAGCTATCCTCTATACCCTAAATTCAAAGTCAACAAAGACATTTTTTGCTTGCTGTATTTGATACAACTGAACCAAAATATGAATCTCTCTTCCAAAAGAATTCTTATCCATTCCATGAGCTCGATACCGGAAACGGACAATTTCTCTAAAAATATTTCTAATGGGACCTACAGGTTCGGGCTAATTTTAATGGGCTATTTTTACACAAAATTGCACATGCGCACTTTGCAACATGCGCGCCTTTGTGTCGTTATCACCTCCTCTCCCTTCAAATTTGGAGCCACTTCCATAATTTGTATACCAAAATAAACTTTGACCTAAGATTGACCTAGTGACCTACTTTCAATTTATCATATTACAGCCTTCAACGTGAATCACATGCATAGTTTTGTGACAAAGAACTTTGTCCTTGCAATTGATATAGTGACCTACTTTCACATGATTTCTCAAGCTAACGTTCGAATTTGACCACAACACAGTGTTTTTGTACGGAAATGAAATTTGACCTTGAGCTAACAATAAGTCTTAAAATTTTGGAATTCATCAAAATGGCAACATTTGGTGGGGGGCCATGACACTCTGTGATCACTTGTTTTTTTTGGTACTGGAAACCACAACTTTGAAAATAATTTAAAATTCCAGCATTTTCCTCATTTCCCAACAAACAGCATTTATGAGGAACTTCATACACATGCAGTTGCATATAAGAACTTTCCACAGTGCTGACCTTATTGATGAAATAATAACTTTTAAATTTTGTATGTAAAGGACCGCCATCTGCAGGGTCATGGTCATTACAGGTAGAAGGATTTGTGCATGGTAATGCCTATTTTTAGCCCACCATCATCAGATGGTGGCTATTCAAATCACTCTGCGTCCTTGTCCGTCCGACCTTCTGACCTCCTTCCGTCCGTTAACAATTCTCGTTATCACATCTCCTCAGAAACTACCAGGGGGGTTTTGACCAAACTTTGTCAGAATGATGTATTGGTACCCTAGTTGTGTCCCCCTGAAAATCAGACTGGTTCAACAATTTTTTATTAAGTTATGGCCCTTTGTTTATTTCTATAATTTACATAGATTTATATAGGGAAAAACTTTGAAAATCTTTTTGTCCAAAACCACAGACCCTGGGGTCTAATATGGCCCCGCCCCGGGGGGTCACATGGTTTATATAGACTTATATAGGGAAAAACTTTGAAAAACCTCTTGTCCAAAACCACAGGGCCTAGGGCTTTGATATTTTGTATGTGACATCATCTAGTGCTCTTCTACTAAGATTGTTCAAATTATTCCCCTAGGTTCAAATATGGCCCTGCCCCGGGGGTCACATGGTTTACATAGACTTATATAGGGAAAAACTTTGAAAATCTTCTTGTCCAAACCACAAAGCCTAGGGCTTTGATATTTGTAATGTAGCATCATCTAGTGGTTCTCTACCAAGTTTGGTCAAATTATCCCCCCAGGGTCAAATATGGCCCCGCCCTGGGGGTCACATGGTTCATATAGACTTATATAGGGAAAAGCTTTTAAAATCTTGTCAATAACCTACAACATTCAAATTTGAACCACATGTATGGTTTTGAGTGGCAAGATGAACCTTGACATGAGTTGACCTTGATCTTGACCTAGTGACCTACTTTCACATTTCTGTAGCTACAGCCTTCAAATTTGGATCACATGCGTAGTTTTGTGCACTGAAAAAAACTTAGACCTTGACATTGACCTAGTGACCTACTTTCACATTTTTGGAAGTACAGGCTTCAAATTTGGACCACATGCGTAGTTTTGTGTTCCGAAATGAAATTTGACCTTGATTTTGACCCAGTGACCTACTTTCACATTTCTCAAGCTACAGCCTTCAAATTTGGACCACATGCATGGTTTTGTGTACCGAATCAAACTTTGACCTTTTTATTGACCTAGTGACCTACTTTCACATAGTTCTGTGTTCTGAAATAAAATTTGACCTAGTGACCTACTTTCACATTTCTCAAGTTACAGCCTTCAAATTTGGACCACTTGCATAGTTTTGTGTACCGAAATGAATTTTGACCTTAAGATTGACCTAGTGATCTACTTTCATATTTCTGTAGCTACAGGCTTCAAATTTAGACCACATACATAGGATTGTGTAACGAAACAAACTTTAACCTTGACATTGACCTAGTGACCTACTTTCACATTTTTAAAGGTACAGGCTTCAAATTTGGACCACATGCATAGATTTGTGTTTTGAAGTGAAATTTGACCTTGATTTTGACCTAGTGATCTACTTTCACATTTCTCAAGCTACAGCCTTCAAATTTGGACCACTTGCATAGTTTTGTATACCGAAATAAACTTTGACCTTAAGATTGACCTAGTGACCTACTTTCAAATTTCTCAAACTACAGCCTTCAACCTTGATGCACATGCATAGTTTTGTGTACAAAGAACTTTGTCCTTGAAATTGATCTAGTGACCTACTTTCACATTTCTCAAGCTATAGCTTTCGAATTTGGACCAACTGCACAGTGTTGTGTACGAAAATGAAATTTGACCTTGAGCTAGTCAATAAGTCTTGAAATTTGGAACACTCAAAAATGGCACATTGGTGGGCGCCAAGATTACTCTGTGATCTCTTGTAATATGTACGTGTTTGTATATCATGCAAAGTGAGACTTTAATAAACATATCTTATCTTATATTATATTATCTACTTCTTTATCATGTATATTCTTGACTGTTTTTAACAGTTTATAACATATATTGTATTATGTGCTAATGATGATAGTTTGTAACCAGTCAGTCTAACACAGTAATGGTTAGGTAATTTCTCATATTGCAGTAAATGTACATTAGACACAACACTTGGCGGCGTCTTTGATGCTTGCATCAATGAATTTCACATATTGTATATATAGTACAATATTGTTTATACATCATTGATAGATATCAGATCATTAGCTCACTTGTCACGTAGTGACAGGGTGAGCTTTTGTGATCACCCTTCGTCCGTCGCCGTCCACAATTTCCTTTTGAACACGATAGAGACAACATTTTTAATCCCCCGCCACAAGACTGGTGGGGGGTTATAGGAATGGTCTCCGTCTGTCCTTCCGTCCTTCTGTCCTTCCATCTTCCGTCCTTCCGTAATATTTTGTGTCCGCTCTGTATCTCCTAAACCCCTTGAAGGATTTTCATGAAACTTGGGTCAAATGATCACCTCATCAACACGATGTGCAGAACCCATGAGTCAGCCATGTTGGTTCAAGGTCAAGGTCACAACTCAAGGTCAAAGGTTTGAGCCTTCCGTTTTGTGTCCTCTCTGTATCTCCTAAACTCCTTGAAAGGTAATCATGAAACTTGAATCAAATGATCACCTCATCATGGCGATGTGCAGAATCCATGAGTCAGCCATGTCTGCTCAAGGTCAAGGTCACAACTCGAGGTCAAAGGTTTGAGCCTACCATTTCGTGTCCGCTCTGTATCTCTTAAACCTCTTGAAGGATAATTTTGAAACTTGGATTAAATGATCACCTCATCAAGACGATGTGCAGAACTCATGAGTCAGCCATGTCGGCTCAAGATCAAGGTCACAACTCAAAGTCAAAGGTTTGAGCCTTCCATTTTTTGTCCGCTCTGTATCTCCTTAACCACTTGAAGGATTTTCATCAAACTTGGGTCAAATGATCACCTCATCAACATGATGTGCAGAACCCACGAGTCAGCCATGTCGGTTCAAGGTCAAGGTCACAACTCAAGGTCAAAGGTTTGAGCCTTCCATTTTGTGTCTGCTCTGTATCTTCTAAACCCCTTGAAGGATAATCATGAAACTTGAATCAAATGATCACCTCATGACGATGTGCAGAACCCATGAGTCAGCCGTGTCTGCTCAAGGTCAAGGGTTTGAGCCTACCATTTCGTGTCTGCTCTGTATCTCTTAAACCTCTTGAAGGATAATTATGAAACTTGGATTAAATGATCACCTCATCAAGACGATGTGCAGAACTCATGAATCAGTTATGTTGGCTCAAGATCAAGGTCACAACTCAAAGTCAAAGGTTTGAGCCTTCCATTTTTTGTCCGCTCTGTATCTCCTAAACTCCTTGAAGGTTTTTCATCAAACTTGGGTCAAATGATCACCTTATCAAGATGATGTGCAGAATTGATGAGTCAGCCATGATGGCTCAAGGTCAAGGTCACAACTTAGAGTCAAAGGTTTAAGCCTTCCATTTTGTGTTCATTCTGTATCTCCTAAACCCCTTGAAAGATTTACATTAAACTTTGGTCAAATGATCACCTCATCAAGAACTCATGAGTCAGCCATGTCAACTCATGGTCAAGGTCACAACTCAAGGTCAAAGGTTTGAGCTCTGTATCTCCTAAATCCCTTTTAGGATTTTCATGAAACTTGGGTCAAATGATCACCTCATCTAGACGATATGCAGAACTCATGGGTCAGCCATGTCAGTTCAAGGTCAAGGTCACAGCTCAAGGTCAAAGGTTTACCCTTTCACTATCCATACCAGTGGCGGGGGATTTAGCTGTCTTTCAGACTGCCTTGTGTATTTGATTTTAATCAAACTTGCACTCAACTTGTATGGCCATAATATCTCGGTTCCTTTCGAAAACTTGCCAGATCCCATCATGGGTTCCTGAGTTATGGCCATTTAAAGGGCTAAAATTTGCCATTTTTGGCTTGTGAACACGATAGAGGTCACATTTTGCAGTCAACTTTAATCAAACTTTCACACAACTTGTATTGGCATAATATCTCGGTTCTTTTTGAAAACTGGCTACCTTAAAGCTAAGGTACCTTTACCCTTTTAGCTAGGACCGGGGGCGTGCGCCAACACGCTCTTACTGTGACAAAACTCATGCAAGTTATTTGAAAATCCATCCACTGGATGACAAAGATATGGACCGGACACGAAAATTGCGGACAGACCGACAGGCAGACGGTTTCAAAAACTATATGCCCCCTTAGGGGGCATAAAAATGTTTCCATAAGTCAATTTTTACTACAAAATAGATACATACAAAAACACAAATAATACATATCCTTGGTGACTTTGAAATGGCATTATGCATACAAGCTAAACATAAAGAAAACAACAATATACTGAGATGATGAGATATAACCAGTTCAGAATGTTCATTTGTGAGTGTGTATGCAATTTAAGCTTGCAAGCTTTTGTTTTCTATGGTGTACAAAAAATAAACAAGAGGACCATGATGGTCCTGAATCGCTCACCTATCTCCACATGACCCAGTGTTCAACTGAGTATGACATCGTTATTTCTATTATTTGACATAGTGACCTAGTTTTTGAGCACATGTGACCTAGATATCATCAAGATAAACAAGAGCTGTCGGAGGACAGCAACGCTCGACTATTCAACAGCCTTGTCAACTGAATGAATACAAAAGTTGAAAAAGGGCATAATTTTGTAAAATGCAAAGTAGAGGTATTGAACCTCTGTACTGCATGTCATATCATGACGTATGAACAAGTGTGTGAAGTTTCAATCCTTATCCAATTTGTGGATACTGAGATACCAGCTTACATATAAAAACTTAACAAAAAACTGCTAAGTCAAAGGGCATAATTTTGTAAAAATGCCAAGTAGAGTTATGGGACCTTCACAGTGCATGTTAATCATGACAGTGAACAAGTGTGTGAAGTTTCAATCCATTCCAATTAGTAGATACAGTATATCAGATTACATACAAAAATTTAACCAAAAACTGCTAATCGAAAAAGGGCATAATTTTGAAAAAAAGAGAGTAGAGTTATGGACTGCTTAGTGCATGTCAGATCATGATAGTGAACAAGTATGTGAAGTTTCAATCCATTCCCATTAGTAAGTACTGAGATACCACTTACATACAAAACCTAACCAAAAATTCTAAGTCGAAAAAGGGCATAATTTTGTAAAAAAGCAAAATAGAGTTATGGAACCTGTGCAATGTAGATCAGTTCATCACAGTGAATAAGTGTGTGAAGTTTT
The DNA here is from genome assembly GCF_021730395.1 of Mercenaria mercenaria. Classification (NCBI taxonomy): domain Eukaryota; kingdom Metazoa; phylum Mollusca; class Bivalvia; order Venerida; family Veneridae; genus Mercenaria; species Mercenaria mercenaria. The sequence goes on from NC_069365.1 coordinate 61,868,493, forward strand.
CAATCCATTCCCACAAGTGTTACTGAGTTACCAGCTTACATACAAAACCTTAACCAAAAATTCTAAGTCGAAAAAGGGGCATAATTTTGTAAAAAAGCAAAATAGAGTTATGGAACCTGTGCAATGTAAGTCAGTTTGTCACAGTGAATAAGTGTGTGAAGTTTCAATCCATTCCCACAAGTGGTTACTGAGATACCAGCTTACATACAAAACCTTAACCAAAATCGGGACGCGGACGCGGACGCCGACGCCGACGTGGACGCCGACGCATGGGCGAGTGCAATAGCTCACTATTCTATGATAGTCGAGCTAAAAATTCTGACCAATTTCATGAAGATCCATTGAAAAATATGGCCTTTAGAGAGGTCACAAGTTTTTCTATATTCAACCTAATGACCTAGTTTTTGAAGGCACGTGACCCACTTTTAAACTGACCTAGATATCATCAAGCTGAACATTCTCACCAATTTTTCATGAAGATCTCGTGAAAAATATGCCTCTAGAGAGGTCACAAGGTTTTTCTATTTTCGACCTACTGACCTAGTTTTTGACCGCACATGACCCATTTACGAACCTGACCTAGATATCATCAAGCTGAACATTCTCACCAATTTTCATGAAGATGCATTGAGAAATATGGCCTCTAGAGAGGTCACAAAGGTTTTTCTATTTTAGACAAACTGACCTAGTTTTTTGACCCCACGTGACCCAGTTTCGAACTTGACCTAGATATCATAAAGATGAACATTCAGACCAATATTCATGAAGATCTCATGAAAAATATGGCCTCTAGAGAGGTCACAAGGTTTTTTCTATTTTTAGATCTACTGACCTAGTTTTTAACCCCACGTGACCCCAGTTTCGAACTTGACCTAGATATCTTCAAGTAAACATTCTGACCAATTTTCATGAAGATCCATTAAAAATATGGCCTCTAGAGAGGTCACAAGGTTTTCCTATTTTTAGACCTACTGACCTAGTTTTTGACCCCACATGACCCAGTTTCAAACTTGACCTAGATATCATCAAGGTGAACATTCTGACCAATATTCATGAAGATCCATTGAGAAATACGGCCTCTAGAGAGGTCACAAGGTTTTTCTAATTTTTAGATCTACTGACCTAGTTTTTAACCCCACGTGACCCAGTTTCGAACTTGACCTAGATATCATCAAGATGAACATTCTGACCAATTTTCATGAAGATGCATGAGAAATATGGCCTCTAGAGAGTCACAAGGTTTTTCTATTTTTAAACCTTATGACCTAGTTTTTGACCCTACGTGACCCAGTTTCGAACTTGACCTAGATATCATACAAGGTGAACATTCTGACCAATATTCAGAAGATCTCATGAAAAATATGGCCTCTAGAGAGGTCACAAGGTTTTTCTATTTTTACATCTACTGACCTAGTTTTTAACCCACATGACCCAGTTCGAACTTGACCTAGATATCTTCAAGGTAAACCTTCTGACCAATTTTCATGAAGATCCATTGAAAAATATCGCCTCTAGAGAGGTCACAATGTTTTCCTCTTTTTAGACCTACTGACCTAGTTTTTGACCGCACATGACCCAGTTTCAAACCTGACCTAGATATCACAAGGTGAACATTCTGACTAATTTCATGAAGATCCATTGAGAAATATGGCCACTAAGAGGTAACAAGGTTTTTCTATTTTTAGATCTACTGACCTAGTTTTTGACCCCACATGACCCAGTTTCGAACTTGACCTAGATATCATCAAGGTGAACATTCTGACCAATATTCATGAAGATCTCATGAAAAATATGGCCTCTAGAGAGGTCACAAGGTTTTTCTATTTTTAGATCTACTGACCTAGTTTTTAACCCCACGTGACCCATTTCGAACCTGACCTAGATATCATCAAGGTAAACATTCTGACCAATTTTCATGAAGATGCATTGAGAAATATGCCTCTAGAGAGGTCCACAAGGTTTTTCTATTTTTAGACCTTATGACCTAGTTTTTGACCCTACGTTGACCCAGTTCGAACTTGACCTAGATATCATCAAGGTGAACATTCTGACCAATATTCATGAAGATCTCATGAAAAATATGGCCTCTAGAGAGGTCCACAAGGTTTTTCTATTTTTAGACCTACTGACCTAGTGTTTGACCCCACGTGACCCAGTTTCGAACTTGACCTAGATATCATCAAGGTGAACATTCTAACCAATTTTCATGAAGATCTTGTGAAATATATGGCCTCTAGAGAGGTCACAAGGTTTTTCTTATTTTAGACCTACTGACCTAGTTTTTTGATGGCATGTGACCCAGTTTTCGAACTTGACCTAGATATCATCAAGATGAACATTCTGACCAACTTTCATAAAGATCCCATGAAAAATGTGACCTCTAGAGTGGTCACAAGCAAAAGTTTACGGACGCACGCACGGACGGACGCACGACGGACGACGGACCACCGCGCGATCACAAAAGCTCACCTTGTCACTTTGTGACAGGTGAGCTAAAACTTGTATCCTTTTGGATGTTTTAGTTTTATTTATTTGGTCGACTGCTCAAAATTGGGGTTTTTATTTTTATTTGTCCCCCCCCCCCACCCCAAATTTTTTTTTAAATCTCCCGTAAACCAGAAAATAAAAAAATGCTGGCCTTTCCGTACATACGCGGCCATAAGTCGACCCTCGGCCATAAGTCGAGGGTTATAATTTGGTTGGAGAAAGCTGGTATTTTACCTGAACTCGGCCATAAGTCAAGGGCAATTTTTAAGATATTTCGTAGGTGTATAAGTATGTTCAATGCTCATGTAGAGGGATATAAATATCTTCATAATATTATAAACAACATATAACAAAGTATTCAATTATAAATTATATTTTTATATTAAAAATATTATCCTTACTGTTTGAAAAGCATATATCTTTAATTTATTAATAAGATATTTCATTCATAACATTCAAAACATGTCATCTAACATTAAAATATATGGAAACGTAACTGGGCACCCGAATTGTTAGTTAATGTGGTTTGAAATCGTCTTGTTGTTTGTAGTATTGTCCACTTTAACACGGTACTCATAAATTATTTGTCTACTTGATGCATTAATGTTTCTTTCGCTTTTTCCAATTATTTTGATCCTTGAATGTTGTGTATGTTTAAGCAATATACCAGAAGTTTTTTTAATACAAAACTGTTCTTTATGACATGTAGATATAATGGAACAGGTCTTGACGAAAAAGGATCGCCTCCTGGTGACATGATTGGGTTATATCGACATCTGTTTTTACAGAATGCCGTTATAATCTAAGTAACTCTAGATATTCTAAGTCGGCGATGTAGAGTTACTTAGATTATAACGGCATTCTGTAACAAGAGGGCCATGATGGCCCTATATCGCTCACCTGTTATCATTGCACTTGAGGACAAGAAGGTCCTCAGAAAAAATATCTAAGTCCAAAGGACAGTAACAACAAAGGGAAGAAATTTAACCAAAAAGAAAAAAAAATTCTTACAAGGTACAGATATGTCAAAATACACCTACAAATTGGAGGTACCATCCACGTTGTACCACAGAAAAGTGGTCTCGGTTTTTCCCTACAGCCAATAATAAAAAAGTTACTAAAAATAAGCTATTTATAGTAACGTAAAAGGGAAGTAATTAAAAAAAATATATATATTGTAAGTGAAGAAAAGAAGGATCTGCCAAATAAATCTGTTGACATAAATGTAATTTCAGATCAGTATCTTCATTAGTTATGGAGATATACCCATTTTAATTTGAAACAAGAGATCACAGAGTGATCTTGGCGCCCACCAATGTGCCATTTTTGAGTGTTCCAAATTTTAAGACTTACTGACTACCTCAAGGTCATTTCCGTACACAACACTGTGCATGTGGTCCAAATTCGAAAGCTGTAGCTTGAGAAATGTGAAAGTAGGTCACCCGGTCAATGTCAAGGTCAAAGTTTGTTTCGGTACACAATCCTATGCATGTGGTCTAAATTTGAAGCCTGTAGCTACAGAAATGTGAAAGTAGGTCACTAGGTCAATCTTAAGTCAAAGTTCATTTGGTACACAAAACTATGCAAGTGGTCCAAATTCGAAGGCTGTAGCTGCGAAATGTAAAAGTAGGTCACTAGGTCAAAATCAAGGTCAAATTCTATTTCGGATACAAACTATGCATGCGGTCCAAATTTGAAGCCTGTATCTTAAATATGTGTAAAGTAGGTCCACTAGGTCACTGTAAAGGTCAAAGTTCATTTTGGTACAAAAAACTATGCAAGTGGTCCAAATTGAAGGCTGTAGCTTGAGAAATGTAAAAGTAGGTCACTAGGTCAAAATCATGGTCAAATTCTATTTCGGAATACAAAACTATGCATGTGGTCCAAATTTGAAGCCTGTACCTTAAAAATGTGAAAGTAGGTCACTAGGTCAATGTGAAGGTCAAAGTTTTTTTCGGTACACAAAACTATGCATGTGGTCCAAATTTGAAGGCTGTAGCTTGAGAAATGTGAAAGTAGGTCACTAGGGTCAAAATCAATGTCAAATTTCACTTTGAAACACGGTACTATGCATATGGTCCAAATTTGACGCCTGTACCTTCAAAAATGTGAAAGTAGGTCACTAGGTCAAAATCAAGTCAAAGTTTTTTCCAGTGCACAAAACTATGCATTGTGGTCCAATTGAAGGCTGTAGCTACAGAAATGTGAAAGTAGGTCACTAGGTCAAAATCAAGGTCAACTCATGTCAAGTTCATCTTGCCACTCAAAATATACATGTGGTCCAAATTTGAAGGCTGTAGCTACAGAAATGTGAAAGTAGGTCACAAGGTCAGAATCAAGGTCAACTCATGTCAAGGTTCATCTTGCCACTCAAAAATATACATGTGGTCCAAATTTGAATGTTGTAGTTATTGACAAGACATTTTAAAAGCTTTCCCTATATAAGTCTATATGAACCATGTGACCCCCGGGCGGGGCCATTTTTGACCCTAGGGCGATAATTTGAACAAACTTGGTAGAGAACCACTAGATGATGCTACATTACAAGTATCAAAGCCTTAGGCTTTGTGGTTTGGACAAGAAGATTTTCAAAGTTTTTCCTTATATAAGTCTATGTAAACCATATGACCCCCAGGGCGGGGCCATATTTGCACCTCTAGGAGTAAAATATAACAATCTTATGTTGAAGACCACTAGATGATGTCACATACAAAATATCAAAGCCCTAGGCCCAGTGGTTTTGGACAAGGGGTTATTCAAAGTTATTTCCCTATATAATTCCATTAAACTATGTGACCCCAGGGCGGGCCATATTTGACCCCAGAGAAATAATTTGAATCATCTTGGTAGAGGACCACTAGATGATGCTTCAAACCAAATATCAAAGCCCTAGGCTCTGTGGTTTTGGACAAGAAGGTTTTCAAAGTTTTTCCCTATATAATCTATGTAAAATATAGAAATAAACAAAGGCCATAACTCACTCATAAATTGTTGAACCAGTCTGATTTTCAGGGGGACACAACTAGGGTACCAAAACATCATTCTGACAAAGTTTGGTCAAAATCCCCCCAGTAGTTTCTGAGGAGATGCGATAACGAGAAATTGTTAACGGACGGACGGACGGACGGACGGACGGACGGAATGACGGACGGACGGACCACGGACGCAGAGTGATTTTAATAGCCCACCATCTGATGATGGTGTGCTAATAAAGGGAGATAATTTGACATAAAATCAGTCCATAGTTATCTACCCTGATTGGCTCAGTCCAACTAATGACAATAATGAAATTTCAAATAAATACTATAAGTACTTACTGATATAAAATCCATTTTGATTACAATCAGGGAGGTAATCAGATATAAAATAACTCTGAACCTACGCTTGGATCTGATTTGTCATGGAATCCAAGAATTATTGTTGTTGAAGTTATTTTGGAAGTTTGTATCAAATAAAACCATAAATGAAGTCTCTATATGGCTGCAAAAGCCAAAATAGCCAATTTTGGACCTTAAGGGGCCATAACTCTGGAACCCATGAAGAAATCTGGCCAGTTAAGAAAGGAACCAAGATCGTGTGGTGATAAAAGTTGGTGCAAGTTTTTTAAAAATCGAATCATAAATGAAGCTGCTATTGTGCAGACAAGGTCAAATAGCTAATTTGGCCCTTTCAGGGGCCATAACTCGGAACCCATAATGGGATCTGGCCAGTTAAAGAAAGGAACCGGATCTTTTTGGTGATACAAGTTGTGTGCCAGTTTGGTAAAAATCAAATCATAAAAAAAAGCTGCTACTGGGGCAGACAAGGTCAAAATAGCAAATTTTTGGGCCCCTTTTTCAGGGCCATAACCGGGAACCCATAAGGAAATCTGGCCAGTTCAAGAAAGGAACCAAGATCTTATGGTTATACAAGTTGTGTGCCAGTTTGGTAAAAATCAAATCATAAATAAACTGCTACTGTGCAGACAAGGTCAAATAGCAAATTTTTGGCCCTTTCAGGGCCATAACTCTGGAACCCATAATGAATCTGGCCAGTTCAAGAAAAGAACCGAGATCTTATGGGGGATAAAAGTTGTGTGCAAGTTTGGTAAAATTCAAATCAAAAATAAAGTTGCTATTTGCAAACAAGGCAAAACAGCTAATTTTGGCCCTTTCAGGGCCATAACTCTGGAACCCATAATGGATCTGGCCAGTTCAAGAAAGGAACCGGGGATCTTTAGGGTGATACAAGTTGTGTGCAAGTTTGGTTAAAATAAAATCATAAATGAAACCTCTATCGTGCAGACAAGAAATTGTGGACGGACGACGGACGGACGATGGACGACGGACGAAGGGCGATCACAAAAGCTCACCCTGTCACTATGTGACAGGTGAGCTAAAAACTGATGTCGATATAACCCATTGGCCATGAAAAGCAGTGGAAATTCAAACGCACATGCCTAGTTCTACATAAGATAGGCTGCAAGTGCAAAAAACATAATATTGTTAATTAAGCAAGATAGCTGTTAAATAGTTAGGCCTAATTAAAAGCTTTGTTTCCTGTCTCCTGATCTTACATTTCAAAACAGAGGTTTTAAAAGGAAATGATTCACTTGTTTGTTTACTAATATACCAAGTTCTGTTCTAATTTCATGACTGTTTATATGCATCTCGACCAAAAAAGGCAAATATCAAGTCTGGTAGGGGCAACAAGGATCAGCTACTCAAATGCTATGTCACTAATGATATTGCATGTTAGATCATCACAGTGGACAAGTGTGCGCTGTAACTATTGATTATTCAGATACCTGTGTAGGTACAAAAAAGTTACATAATTCAATTTTGTACATACCTTTGTACAAAGCAAACTAGAATAATGGAACATGTATATTGCATATCAGATCATCACATTGAACAACTTAGTTCCAATAAATTCCCAGTAGTCATTACTGATATAACATCTTAGAAATAATTACCAAAGAGCATGCGGAAGCTCCAATAGCCTTTCGTATTCTTCAAGTAGTGAGATAAATAATCTTTGGAATGGTGAAACAAAACTAATGTTTAAAAGGGGTTGCTTTTGAGTTGGTGGAGAAAAGACAAACACCTTTTTTATTATTATTATTTATTATTATGAGCCTTTTTCTAAGCAATTACTAATTCCTCTTCTAAACAAGCATTGACAAATAGGAAAAAACAAATAAGTATTTATTAAGAAATGAAATCAAATTACCCTCGAGACGGTAAAAAGGAACCCAGGGTTTCAAAAACTAACGAACTTGATATCTAACCAACCTGGCACTCAAACGTACTTAAGCTGCTTTTTGTTCAAGTCATTTTATCCTACATATCAGAATATATAGTGATTCATTTTGAAAATGTTCCCGGAAATAAATTCGTTATTAAACCCAACACATTATTATGCACCGGTACATACACAGTTCTTCCTTTTACGTTAGATATTTAGTTTTATGAACTTCAGTTTATTTCTTTCTTTAGATTTTATACAATCCATACAAAAAGTTACCTCTGATATCCCAGAAATAACTGAAGGAGATAGATGTGGCTTTATCAACTTGATACCGGTCTATTGTGCAGCAATGTGAGTTGCGGTCCAAACTGGTGCATATACTAATTCCAAACCGTTAACAATTTTTCATTTACTTGTATCCAAACCATTACACACTTGATACATGTGATTGACTTTGGATGGTACTTTTTCGCAAACATACTATACTTTTAGTTTAGAGACCGATGACAAGATATGTGAAAATGTTTTTTCTTTCTTTTTAACTGATTTTTCTGACGATACAATTACAAGAGTTTTGATAAGATTATTTAAAAGTTTTGTTCTTCCCTTCTTGATTGCCATAATCTACATGTTTTTATCACTTACTAACTTGAACTGGCATAATTTGATCTTTTTATATCGAATAACTTGCACATCAGAATGAAAACTGAAAACATAGTAATTTTTTATGTACAAAGATGTGTTAAATCGTACAAAATATGATGTTTTTTTATATTTTTTGCTCGGAAGAGGCCATATTGGACAGATCCAAACACAAGGCTACCTGTGTAGTTACCATACAGTGACCATTGTCAGTTTATTAATGACTTACACAAATATCCTAAAGAAATTTGGCTGATTTAACACCTTAGCAACATCTGCAAAAACTTTGAAAATAATAGATAATTGTAACTAAACAAGAGCTCGTCGAACACGAAATGCCCCCCTTGATGCAATCAGTAATTGCACAAGGAACAGAAATTGTATACTCACTGTAAACAAAAGTTCTACCAGTCTGGTTAAATCTGACCTTGACCTTTAACCTATTAACCTAACAAGAGATTACAGATTGATCTTGGAGCCATCCACTGAGCCATTTTTGAATGTTCCAAATTTCAAGAATAGCTCAAGGTCAAAATCAAGGTCAAATTTCATTTAGGTACAAAACAATGTGTATGTGGTCCAAATTTGAAAGCTGTGGCTGAGAAATGTGAAAGCAGTCACTAGATCAATTTCAGGTAAAGTTAATTTTGGTAGACAGAACTATGCATGTGCTTCAAATTTGGAGGCTGTAGCTTGAGAAATGTGAAAGTTGGTAATAGATAAAATCAATGTAAAATTTCAATTCAGAACAAAAAAAATATGCATGCAGTCCAAATTTGAAGCCTGTACCTTAAAAAATCTGAAGTAGGCCACTAGGTCAATCTCAAGATCAAAGTTCATTTCGGTACACAAAACTATGCATGTGGTTCAAATTTGAAGGCTGTAGCTTGAGAAATGTGAAAGTAGGTCACTAGGTCAAAATCAAGGTAAAATTTTTATTTCGGAACACAAAACTATGCAAGTGGTCCAAATTTGAAGCCTATACCTTCAGACATATGAAAGTGGGTCACTAGGTCAATCTCAAGATCAAAGTTCATTTCAGTACACAATACTACCCTTGTGGTTCAAATTTGAAGGCTGTAGCTTGAGAAATGTAAAAGTAGGTCACTAGGTCAAAATCAAGGTCTAATTTTTTTTGGAACAAAAACTATGCATGTGGTCCAAATTTGAAGCCTGTACCTTCAAAAATGTGAAAGTAGGTCTCTAGGTCAATAACAAGGTCAAAGTTTTTTTCAGTACACAAACCTATGCATGTGGTCCAAATTTGAAGGCTGTAGGTACAGAAATGTGAAAGTTAGTAGGTCACTAGGATTTGAAGGCTGTAGGTACAGAAATGTGAAAGTAGGTCACTAGGTCAAGATCAAGTTCAACTCATGTCACGGTTCATCTTGCCACTCAAAACTATACATGCGGTCCAAATTTGAATGATGTAAGTTATGGACATGAAGATTTTCCCTATATAAGTCTATATGAACCATTTGACCTCTGAGGCAGGGCCATATTTGACCCGAGAGGGATAACTTGAACAAACTTGGTAGAGAACCACTAAATGATGCTACATTACAAAATGCCAAAGCCTTAGACTTTGTGGTTTGGACAAGAAGATTTTCCAAAGTTTTTCCCTATATGAGTATATGTAAACCATGTGACCCCCAGGCGGAGCCATATTTGACCCTAGGGAATAATTTCAATAATCTTAGTAAGGATCACTAGATGATGTCATAGACAAAATATCAAGCCCTAGGCCTGTGGTTTTGGACAAGAGGTTTTTCAAAGTTTTTTCCTTTATAAGTCTATATAAACCATGTGACCCTAGGCCTGGGGCCTGGGGCCATATTTGACCCCAGGGAAATAATCTGAACAATCTTGGTAGAGAACCACTAGATTTTGCTACATAACCAAATATCAAAGCCCTAGGCCCCATGGTTTTGGACAAGAAGATCAGAAAACATTTAATTGTTCCTGGCCAATGTACCATGACCTTTGACCTAATGACCTCAAAATCAATAGGGGTCATCTGCTGGTCATGGCCAACCTAACTATCAATTTTCCTGACACTAGGCCCAAGCGATTCTTGAGTTATTGCCTGGAAACCATTTTACTGTTCCTGGTCACTGTGACCTTGACCTTTGACATACTGACCTCAAAATCAATAGGGGTCACCTGCTGGTCATGAACAACCTCCCTATCAACTTTCATGACCCTAGGCCCAAGCGTTCTTGAGTTATCATTCGGAAACTGTTTTACTGTTCAGGGTCACTGTGACCTTGACCTTTAATATACTGACCTCAAAATCAATAGGGGTCATCTGCTGGTCATTAACAACCTCCCTATCAACTTTCATGATCCTAGGCCCAAGAGTTCTTGAGTTATCATCCGGAAACCGTTTTACTATTCAGGGTCACTGTGACCTTGACCTTTGACATACAGACCTCAAAATCAATAGGGTCATCTGCTGGTGATGACCAACCTCCCTATCAACCAACTTTCATGATCCTAGGCCCAAGCGTTCTTGAGTTATCATCCGGAAACGGATATGTCTACATTCCGACCGACCGACCAACCGACAGACCGACCGACCGACATTTGCAAAACAATATACCCAGGGTTTTCCCTCAGGTTTTTTATTTGGGAGTCCATGGACTCCCATGGCTGCTAATTTAAGGGTCCCTAATAATTTTTGGGGGTCCACAAATTATTGATCTTGAAAATGGACATTATTACTTTAATTTAGATAGCAGCTGATTCAATATTTCGGAATGGTATCTTTCAAAATGTGTCAATTATGTTGTTCACAGTTTTATCTCGGTTAAAGATAATACTCGATCCTTAATTAGTATCATAATTTCTGTGATTTATTAATATTTTTTCATCAAAATACTTTAAATTTATATGAAATTAATTTTGTTTAATAAAAAAATAAACCATTCGATCTTTTACGGAACGTAACGGCAATCTTAGATTTTAGCGGTGACAGCGCGGAGAAGTAGTTTCCCTTTACCAAAATGGCGAACATCGATAACAAAACTTGTTTTGAAGTTGGAAAATCGTCTACACCTGTGTATAATGAGCACCCATGATTCGGGGATGGTCCCGGTGGTAAAAAACTGCGCATTTTATATGGGTATCTGCGCAAAGGAGGCTTCAGTGCAAAGAAGTTTCGTTACCGATTTTGCGGGTCCAGTGGGACGCAGAGGCACTAAAAAATGCGAGTTCAAAGCAGTAAAAGCGCGTCAGGGACGCAGAAAACCTGCGTCCGGGAAAACCCTGTATACCCCTCCTTTTTCAAAGGGGGGCATAATAATGGATTAATCTATAACCAAGACATCAACAGGTTTCGAATTTTATTCAGATTTAATAACTTCATCTTACCATATCATTAAAATCTTCTACATTTACAATAACAGGTGATTTGTACCAAAAAAAGTGTTGAAAATTTAGCATTCTAATATTTAAATCCCTGTCGCGGCCTGGGCAGAACACTGTACATGTATGAGAAATCTAAGATGAACTCTGCCAGACCTTACATGAACTTACCTGAATTGCCAGCTGGAAATCAGTGATGTAAGCATTGGTCTATAAATTGTCAGTGTGAATGGATACTCTGGTTGGGGAACCATCAGTGATAAATTAAAAACAAGAGGGTCATGATGACCCTGGATCACTCACCTGAGTAATATGAGCTACACGTTTCAAATGTCAAACTGATGATTTTTAGAAATTTTTTGTAAGATTTTCTGATGTACAATCAAGTAACCCCTGGGGCGGGGCCAATTTTACCCCGGGAATCATGATTTGAACACAGTCTGTAGAAGTCAATAGGCAATGTTACATCTAAATATCTAAGATATAGGCCTTCTGGTTTATTTTTAGCAAATTTATGAAGATTTCCCTATGTACAATCAAGTAACCCCTGGGGCTGGGTCAATTTGACCCTGGGTGGGGTCAAGATTTGAACACATTTTGTAGAGGTCCACTAGGCAATGCTACATGTCAAATATCTAAGCTCTAGGCCTTCTGGTTTATTTTTAGAATATTTTGAAGATTTTTCTATGTACAATCAAGTAACCCCACGGGACAGGGTCAATTTGACCCCGGGGGTCATGATTTGAATAAATTTTGTAGAAGTCTACTAGGCAATGCTACAAGTCAAATATCTAAGACCTAGGCCTTCTGGTTTATTTTTAGAAAAATTTTGAAGATTTTCCTATGTAAAATGAAGTGACCCCTGGGGCAGGGTCAATTTTGATCCCGGGGGTCATGATTTGAAAAAAATTTGTAGAGGTCCACTAGGCATTGCTACATGTCAAATATCTAAGCTCTAGGCCTTCTGGTTTATTTTTAGAAAATTTTTGAAGATTTTCCTATGTAAAATCAAGTGACCCCTGGGGCGGGGTCTATTTTGACCCCGGGGGTCATGATTTGAACAAACTTGGTAGAGGTCCACTAAGCAATGCTACATGTCAAATATCTAAGCTCTAGGCCTTCTGGTTTATTTTTTTTTTTAATTTGAAGATTTTCCTATAGAAATCTATGTAAAATCAAGTGACCCCTGGGGCGGGGGTCAATTTTGAACCCCGGGGTCATGATTTGAACAATTTTAGTTGAGGTCCACTAGGCAATGCTACATGTCAAATATCTAAGCTCTAGGGCTTCTGGTTTTTGAGAAGAAGATTTTTTAAGATTTTCCTATGTAAAATCAAGTGAGCCCTGAGGCGGGGTCAATTTTGACCCCGGGGTCATGATTTGAATAAAATTGGTAGAGGTCTACTAGGCAATGCTTCACACCAAATATCTAAGCTCTAGGGCTTCTGGTTTTTGAGAAGATCTTTAAAGTTTTTCCTTTCAGTTGCCATGGCAACCAGAGTTCCTCATGGAATTCAATTCTTAGAAAAAATTTTGTACAGCTTCACCCAAGGAACATTCCTGTGAAGTTTGGATGAAATTGGCCTAGCGGTTTATGAGGAGATGTTGTTTAAAGTAAAAGTTTACGGACGGATGACGGACGATGGACAATGGACGCCGGCTCGTGAACTATCAGAATAGCTCACCCTGAGCCTTTGGCTCTGGTGAGCTAAAAAACAGGAACTAGATTTAGATCTACTACACAATTTAATTAAAAAAAAAACTGATGAACATTGACTTACTTTCAATCAATGGCTCTAAAAGATTGCTCACCAGTGTTTTATTGCAGTCCTTCCAACCATGTCTGAGATATTACTCTGGACGGACAGAAAATGGAATAAAACACTATGTATTATAATTATATACATGTAAAAAGAAATCTTGCCTCACTTAGGCTATCTCACCAAAACTAGCAGGGTGGCAATTCCCTACAGAAGTTAATATATCTACCATGTTTCATTTTAATTCTCCAAACCAAGACATAGATATGACTTTGGACAGGCAGTTGGAAAATTGGAAGGATGGACAGACAATGCCAAAACTATATCTCTCCACCTTTGGCATGGGATATTAAAGTTGGGAGAGGACCTTTTTTTCTATTCTTAGCTCTAGTGTTGCCTTCTGTTACATAAAATTGAGAGGGGACCTTACAATGATGCTACAGAGCAAGTCTGATGAATATCCATCTAGCAGTACATGAGAAAGAGTTGTTTAAATGTATTGGCATTTCTTTTCCCAGCTCTAGTGGCCCCTTAAAAGCATCCCCATTAGAGCAAATTTGAGAGAGACCTTATAAAGATGCTACAGACCAAGTTTGATGGCTATATACCAGTAAAAGAAATTTTTCTTAGTTTCATATAAAATTCAGCTACTTCAGATCAATTTTGATACAGTTTCTAGATTTTCACTCCGTTGTAGACCTATTTTCCACAAGATATCCATACATTTGCTACAAGAAAACAAAAAGAAAAAGGGGTGTTGAAAAGTATGCAGTGAATTGCAAGTCAACTGAAGTTAAGTACCCTCATATTGCCGCATTTCAGAAAGCGGTCCGCAGAATAAACACCCTACTTTCGTTTTCAAGTAAACAACTTGAAAACATGCGAATATAAGCATGAAAAGTGTCTTATTTTATGTAAAATTCATTTTACCAGTGAAATAATGCCAAATTGGCCTCCAGTTAAGTGCAAATGCGCAAAAAATGGAAAAATTAGGATCTATTTATTAGGGACTTCTTTCGACTACACCACGGAAGCACATTTTTGACCGAATTACTGCTATATAACCTATAAGGGAAACTACTTTATTTAATTTTCAGCAACTTTTGCATTTATTTCTTAGAAAACCTTCACTAAAGACAACCTGCGTGGTTCCATTTACAATTCTTATGTTAAAGTCGAGATATTCGCGTTTTTCTGAGGCCACCCCTTGTCCGTTTTTTGGCCAAAAATGTCACCTCATGTGCCAATTTTCGCATTTTTCGGGTGTTTTGCACGAATTCTGCAAGTGTTTTGATGCACAGAAGGTAAAATAAGCACTACTTCATCTAAAATGCCATGAATTTAACAAATCCATCATGATTTCATGTCTAAATAACACAAATACAGGATTTGATCGGCACCAGATTAAGTGAAATTATCACCTCATGTGCAAAATATTTGGTCCATAATTGAAAAAATCTAGAAATAAGTCTCCGTTTTGTGCCCAAATGTCGTTATACGTGATTAGAAATAGAATTACGAAATTCCGCTCCAGGGGTCACACTGGGAATTTTTTTCTCTGAGCCACTGCTTTTTCCAGAGATAAAATTATGAGGCCAACAAAGGCGAAGCGCATAGCATTGACGTTCTTGTAGAACTACATTATATGTACCAAAGTACTCATACCACTCAAGAAATTAATGTAGTTATTACATATTTCTTAGTAACCTTTTAAAAAGCTATTTAGAAAATCAATTTTGTTAACTTCTAAAATTATCATTTTTATAAACATCTGCCATTTAATTAAAAAAAAATTCAGAACATGACATTTAAAACAAAGATGTCAAAAGAGAAGAAATTTTGTTTAAGCAGTGTCTTATTTTGCACATTGCCTATTAGTGGGTGGGGTTCGGTGCCTTCGCATGTTTTATTCTCGAAAAATACTTTAAAATAAGAGCTCCTTTTGCAGCAATTTTCATATTTTTCTTAAATGTAGACTCTTTATTGGGTTTTTATTTAAGACTGCACTAAAAAATCTCGTCAGAAATGACAGAAATATCCGAAAATGTTGGTCGCGAAAACGGGTGACAAATACGGAAAACGTAGGTTAGAATTAAATTTTTGATAAAATACCTATGTTTTATTGCTTTTCTGTCATCATATCAATTCAATACTTACAATTTCTGCTTATCTAAAGTATTTTTATTTGTTTTTGCCCAAACTAACCCTCGGCAACTAACATGATTAAAGAAAATTTGCTACAGATTGTCTAACGGCCGATTGCTCATAAAAAGGTATCAAGCGCACAAAATGATGATTATAATGGCCATTATAATTATCCAGTTTATCATTCAATAATCTAATTATCGGCAATTAACTGCCTTGTCAAATAAAAATTTTGCAAATTGGCTTCCTCCCTTTCTATAACAGATGTTGTTTGTCTACACAGATTATCGATTTTTCACACCTTTTGGTTCCTAAAACTGGCAATAATCGTAGTTTTGTAGACAGACGTAGCTTCGGGCCATTTTCACCACTTAGAAAATTTCGGAGCCACATTTATTTTTTTGTCGCAAATGGCTCAAGTGGCGATCGACAGCGTGACCCCTGTGCTCTGTCTGCTGCCACTTTAAGAAAAATACATGATTTGGCCCTTATAGGCTATATACCAATAAAAGAAATTGTTCTTTGTGTCATATAAAATTCAGCTACTTCAGATCAATTTTGATACAGTTTGTAGATTTTCACTCTGTTGTAGACCTATTTTCCACAAGATATCCATACATCTGCTACAAGAAAACAAAAAGAAAAAGAGATGTTGAATAGTATGCAGTGAAATGCAAGTCAACTGAAGTTAAGTACCCTCATATTGCCACATTTCAGAAAGCGGTCCGCAGAATAAACACCCTACTTTCATTTTCAAGTAAACAACTCGAAAACATGCAAATATAAGCACGAAAAGTGTCTTATTTTATGTAAAATTCATTTTACCAGTGAAATAATGCCAAATTGGCCTCCGATTAAGTGCAAATGTGCGAAAAATGGAAAAATTAGGATCTATTTATTAGGGACTTCTTTCGACTACACCACGGAAGCACATTTTTGACCGAATTACTGCTATATAACCTGAGCAGTTCATGAAAAGATGTTAACAGGTATTTCTATTTTTTATTCTAGCAAGCCTTAAGGAGGTAGGTTACCTTGTTACCAGGGTAAATTCAAATTAATTGAAGTCCGCAGCAATTTTTTGTATTTCGTGTAATTTAATGTTTTAACTGCTATAATCTCAATTTCGTTTATCTCTGGCCCTTCAAGTACAATTTTTATACAGGTGTTGTAAAGTTGGATTTTTACAACATAATGTTACATAATACATAGTTTCAGTATTGCATAATATCATCTAACAGTCTTATATTTTATCATAAATGTTTGTACTTACAAATAGTATGGTATTTTAAGTTTTGAAAGCATAGACTTTAGCTAGTCTATTAAGGGCATTCAGCTAGTCTATTAAAGACTGCTGATTTACCTAGACAGATCATTCAGTTCAGATACATTTGACATTTTACTATTGTCTATATATTTCATAGTCATCAGTACTTTCAGTTTATCTTTATTGTTACAAACTGCATTTAATATCATTACATATTTTCATTTTGTATTTCCATCAGCTATTTTTAGTAAGACCAGTTATGAAAGAACTTTGAGCTATTTTTAGATTATAGACAAAGAGTTTACATAAGCACTGTCAAGGTCACAGCTGATATGTAAGATAAATGTTGAATGGCTTATCAGAAAGATGCTGACCAATCAGAATGTACTTTACATCCTTCATGGTTGACTGCATTCTGGAAGAGTTTACCTCAGTAGAATTTCAAAGCCTTTTCTTCACTCTGTTAGGAATTTTTGGACTGACAACATCTAAAAAACGCTCTTAGGGTTTAGTAATTAATAATTAATTAATTTTGTATTTATTTTTGGCTATTTATTTAACCTAAGAGTTTTACTAAATTTATTGTAACTTTTCTCTAAATCAGTAAGTAATTTTCTTTAATTAAGTAACTTACATTCTATTGTTTTAACAGCAATTATTTTAGATTTTCATCTTTAAATACTTCAGTAAATATTGATAATTAATTTATATTGCTGTTATTTTTAGGCACAGAGTCATACAAGTACAGAGTCACAAAAATACATTTAGATACTTTAATAATAACATTTATTTAGATTATTATTTACTTTTTGGCAGAACTTAAAACTTTATTCTTTTTATTCAATAAGCTGATTTGTCATCTTTATCAGTATTTTTGGCATTTTTCTAACTTGAATATTTGGATCGCTTTGTAAAATACAGTCGAAACTCGGTATCTCGAATTTCAAGGGACCGTGCTTTTTATTTCGAGATAACCGAAATTTGAGGTATGAGGAGGGACGTATATGGACGAAATAATTACACATTACGAGAAGATTAAATAAAAAATAAAAACTGTTTCCTTGATGCCGTGTATACGCTGTCGGCACTTTAGGCGTACACGATTCCATAAAGTTCGTGTTTATCAAAGTTTTCTGTTTTTCGAAGAATAATAGTGATACCAACCTGAAATGTTTTTGAGTCAAGTTTCCTATTTGTACTATGTTTCTCTCCCGGAGGACTGACAGCATTTCGATCTGACATTTTGAACGAATGATGCTTTCCCCCAAGAAGTTAATTTTTATACAGTCTCATCGCGATTACCTCTAATTAATCCTTATTAAAGATCCCAACTGCTCAAACTAATTAATTGATTAGTTTAAATTAAAAGCAATTTTCATAACGTCTCAAAAACAAATGACTGCTGATCAAAGAAATCTAAGGTTTACATCAAACAATTATCATTATGGCACGTGCAAACAAGTATGATGTCATCTCACTGTGATAATCGCTGCACCTTTGATATGTCGGCATCACGGCTTTCTGGTTAGGCAATAAACATGGACATGTGTTAACAAGAGGGCCAAGATGGCCCTAAGTTGCTCACCTAAGAAACACACCATAACAGTGTAAAACATGTTTGACCTAGTGATTTCATGGAAACAAATATTCTGACCAATTTTCATTAAGACTGGACCAAAAAATTGGTCTCTTGCGATAAAACAAGCATTTTCTTAGATATGACCTAGTTTTTGACACTAGATGACCCATGTTCAAACTCGACCTAGATTTTATCAAGGCAATCATTCTGACCAAAATTCATGAAGATCAATTGAAAAATACAGCCTCTATCACATACACAAGTTTTTCTTTGATTTGACCAAGTGACCTAGTTTTTGACCTCAGATGACCCATATTCAAATTCGACCTAGATTTCATCAAGGCCATCATCCTGACCATATTTCATAAAAATCAATTGAAAAAAACAGTCTCTATCGCATACACAAGATTTTTCTTTAATTTGACCTAGTGACCTAGTTTTTGACCTCAGATAACCCATATTCAAACTCCACCTAGATTTCATCAAGGCAATCACTCTGACCAAATTTCATGAAGATCAATTGAAAAATACATCCTCTATTGCATACACAATGTTTTTCTTTGATTTGACCTAGTGACCTAGTTTTTGACCCCAGATGACCAATTTTCGAACTCGGCCTAGATTTCAGCAAGGTTATCATTCTGACCAATATTCATGAAGAATAATTGAAAAATACAGCCTCTATCGCATACACAAGGTTTTTCTTTGATTTGACCTAGTGACCTAGTTTTTGACCCGAGATGACCCATTTTCGAACTCGGTCTAGATTTCATCAAGGCAATCATTCTGACCAATATTCATGAAGATCAATTGAAAAATACAGCCTCTATCGCATACACAAGGTTTTTCTTTGATTTGACCTATTGACCTAGTTTTTGATCCGAGATGACCCATTTTCAAACTCGGCCTAGATTTCATCAAGGTTATCATTCTGACCAATATTCATGAAGATAAATTGAAAAATACAGCCTCTATCGCATACACAAGGTTTTTCTTTGATTTGACCTAGTGACCTAGTTTTTGATCCGAGATGACCCATTTTCGAAATCAGCCTAGATTTCATCAAGCTAATCATTCTGACCAATATTCATGAAGATTAATTGAAAAATACAGCCTCTATTGCATACACAAGCTAAATGTTGACAGACAGACGCCAGACATCGAGCACCATACTGTGGCCAAATCTGAATTTTGGTTATTGCAAAAGATTTTAAAAATTTTTTCCCTATAAACTTATCACCATGGTTCCCCCAGGAGGGGGCCATATTTACCCGGGAGGGATAATTTAAACAAAAACTTGGTAGAGAACCACTTGATGATGCTACATACAAATGCCGAAGCCCAGGCTTTGTGGTTTGGACAAGAAGATTTTTCAAAGATTTTCCCTATATAAGTCTATGTAAAACCCTGTGCCCCCTGGGGCTGGGCCATATTTGACCCTAGGGGATAATTTGAACAATCTTAGTAGAAGACCACTAGATAAATGTCATATACAAAATATCAAGCCCTAGGCCCGGTGGTTTTGAACAAGGGGTTTTTTCAAAGTTTTTTCCCTATATAAGTCTATATAAACCTTGGACCCCCGGGGGGCGGGGGCCATATTAGACCCCAAGAAAATAATTTGAATAATCTTGGTAAAGGACCACTAGATAATGCTTCATACATAATATCAAAGGCCCTAGGCTCTGTGGTTTTGGACAAAAAGATTTTCAAATTTTCCCTATATAAATCTATGAAAATTTATAGAAATAACAAAGGGCCATAACTCACTAAAAATTTTTGAACCAGTCTGATTTTCAGAGGGAAATAACTAGGGTATCAATACATCATTCTGACAATTTTGGCCCAAAATCCCCCGGGTAGTTCTGAGGGGGATGCATAACGAGAAATTGTTAACGGACGGAAGGAGCTGTTCCTACATAGGGATACTTATGTGGCTACTCTTTTGTTCTCTCTATTGTTTTTTTTAGCCCGTAAGAGAAAAATAGCCACATAAAAGCCTTACGGAATGAATGACATAAAAGAAAAAGTACAGTTACCTATTTTTTTCTATAGCCACCTAAGTATGCAAATGTGAGCTCGGGACGGACTGACGGAGGACGGAATGGCGAAGGACGACAGACCAGGGACGCAGAGTGATTTGAATAGCCCACCATCTGATGATGGTGGGCTAACAAAGGGAGGTAATCTGACATAAAATCAGTCCATAGTAACCTACCCTGATTGTCTCAGTCCCAAACTATGACAATAATGAAATTTCAAATGAGTTCTAATAAATACTTACTGAATAACTCCATTTTTAATAAATTAGGGAGGTAATCATGCTTCTTATATGCATGTAGAAGATACAGAGTACAAGCCTTTACAACAATATTTTAAGAAAGTTAAGTAAACGTAAAATTTTTCCTTCCCATGGAAGACATAAATAACTTTCAAACCAATCTCATTAGAAGCTTTTAGGTATATTCATTTACAAATAAGAAAAAAGGGAGGTAATTTTTGTCATTAATTCATTTCAATATGTAACTTCACTGATTGTCCAAGCCCATCTGATGGCATAATTGAAATTTCAGATCAGTATCTTCATTGGTAACAGAGATATACACATTTTTAATTTGAAATAGGGAAGAATTTGACAAAAATCAGTCCATAGTTATCTACCCTGATTGTCTGAGTCCAACTAATGACAATAATGAATTTCAAATGAGTCCTTATAAGTACTTACTGATATAAATCCATTTGATTAAAATCAGGGAGGTAATCATATATAAATAACTCCAGAACCTATGATTGGATCTGACAGATTCATCATGGAATCCAAGATTTATTGTTTTTGAAGATATTTTGCAAGTCTGTATCAAAACAAACCATAAATGAAGTCTCTATATGGCTGCAAAAGCCAAAACAGCAAATTTTGGACCTTTAAGAGGCCTTACCTCTGGAACCCATGATGGGATCTAGCCAGTTTCAAAAGAACCGAGATATTATGCCAAACAAGTTGTGTGAAAGTTTGATTAAAGTTGACTGCAAAATGTGACCTCATCGGTTCACAAGCCAAAATGGCAAATTTAGCCCTTTAAATGGCCATAACTCAGGAACCCATTGATGGGATCTGGCAAGTTTTCGAAAGGAAACCCAGATATTATGGCCATAACAAGTTGAGTGCAAGTTTGATTAAAATCAAATACACAGACAGTCTGAAAGACAGCTAAATCCCCCGCCACTGGTATGGATAGTGAAAGGGTAAACCTTTGACCTTGAGCTGTGACCTTGACCCTTTAACTGACATGGCTGACCCATGTTCTGCATATCGTCTAGATAGGTGATCATTTGACCCAAGTTTCATGAAAATCCTAAAAGGGATTTAGAGATACAGAGCTCAAACCTTTGACCTTGAGTTGTGACCTTGACCATGAGTTGACAGGCTGACTCATGAGTTCTTGATGAGTGATCATTTGACCCAAGTTTAATGTAAAAACTTTTAAGGGGTTTTTGGAGATACAGAATGAACACAAAAAGGAAGGCTTAACCTTTGACTCTAAATTGTGACCTTGACCTTGGAGCCATCATGGCTGACTCATCAATTCTGCACATCATCTTGATAAGGTGATCATTTGACCCAAGTTTGATGAAAACCCTTCAAGGAGTTTAGGAGATACGAGCGGACAAAAAAGGAAGGCTCCCTTTGATTTTGGTTGTGCCCTTGCTTGAGCCAAACAAAATGTTCAGAGTTCGACATCGTTTTGATGGGGTGATCTTTTTATCCAAGTTTCATAATTTACCCTTCAAGGGGTTTTAGAGATAAGAGCAGAACGAATGGTAGGCTCAACCCCTTGCCCTTTGAGAAAAGACAGGGCGCTCGGGGTTCTGCACATGTCTGGGGTGATCATTTGATTCAAGTTATGTTTACCCTTAAAAGGGTTTAGGTACAGAGCGACACAAAAGGGAACTAAAACCTTTGCCTTGAGTTGTGCCCTTGCCCTTAAACCGCAGGCTGACTCGTGGGTTTGCACATCATGTTGAGAGGTGATCATTTGACCAAGTTGATGAAAAACCCTTCAAGTGGTTAAGAGATACAGGCGGAAAAAAAATGGAAGGTAAAACCTTTTTGACTTTGGTTGTGCCTTGATTTGAGCCGACTGGCTGACTCAGGGGTTCTGCACATGTTTTGTAGGGATCTTTAAAATCATTTCAAAATTACCCCTTAAAAGGGTTTAAGGATACAGAGCGGACACGAAATGGAGGCCAAACCTTTGCCCTGGGTTTGTGACCTTGCCTTGAGGCTTGGCTGACTCTGGTTCTGAATCGCCATGATGGGGGGATCTTTGACAAGTTTATGTTTACCTTTTAAAAGGATTTTTGGAGATACGAGAGGACAAAAACGGAGGCCAAACCCTTTGACCTTTGGGTTTGTGACCTTGACCTTAAACCAACATGGCTGCTCATGGGTTCTGCACATGTTGGTTTTGGGGGTTTAATTTGCCCAAGTTTCTAAAAATCCTTAAAGGGGTTTAGGAGATACAGAGCGGACACAAAATATTACGAAGGAGGGAAAAGGGGAAAGGGAAAGAAGGGGGAAAGGACAACGGAGACCTTCCTAAAACCCCCCCCACCATCTTGGGGGGGGGAAAAAAAATTTTGTTCTATGTGTTAAAAAGGGAAATTGGGGGGGCCGGAAAAGGTGATCACAAAAGCTCACCTGTCATACGTGAAAAAATGGAAATGTTTTAACTATCAATGTTTTTAAAAAAATATTGTACTATATTACAATATGTGAAATTCTTGTGAAAAGCATAAAAGAGCCCCCAAGTGTTGTGTCTAGTACATTTATGCAAAAAGGAAATTCAAACCCCATATTTGTGTTAGGCTGGTTACAAAATATCATCTGACATAATAAATATTTTTTAAAAAACTGTTAAAAAAGCAAAAATATACATGATAAAGAAGAGAAATATTAAATAAATAAATATGTTTTTAAAGTCTCACTTTGATGATTAAAAAACCGTCATATTACAAGAGATCCAGAGTAATCTTGGCGCCCACCAAGTCCCCAATTTTTGAGTTTTCCCAAAATTAAAGATTTTGACAGCTCAAGGAAAAATTTCTTTGTACCAACACTGTGCATTTGGTCCAAATTCAAAAGTTTAGTTGAGAAAATGTAAAGTATATGATCAATTTCAAGGAAAAAGTTCTTTTTTACAAAACTAGCATGTCATAAAGGGTTAAAGGGCTGTAGTTTGAGAAATTTGAAAGAGGTCACTGGTCAATTTAAGGTCAAAGTTTATTTCGGATACAAAACTATGCAAGGGCCCAAAATTTTGAAGGCTGTGTTGAAAAATTTGGGAAAGTTCCTGGGTCAAAAATCAGGTCAATTTCACTTCAAAACACAAATCTATGCATGGGCCAAATTTAAAACCCTGTACCTTTAAAAAGGGAAAAGTAGGTCACTAGGTCAATGTCAAGGTTAAAGTTTGTTTCGTTAACAACCCTTGTATGTGGTCTAAATTTGAGCCTGTAGCTAAAAAATATAAAGTAGATCACTGGGTCAATTTAAGGTCAAAATTCTTTTGGGTACCAAAACTAAAAAAGGGGTCCAAATTTGAAGGCTGTAATTGAGAAATGTGAAAGTGGTCATAGGTAAAATTTTTATTTCAAAACACGAACTAGTGAAAGTGGCCCTAGGTCAAAAAAAAGGGTCAATTTTGATTGGGTACACAAAACCTGCATGTGGTCCAAATTAAAGGGCTGTGCTTGAGAAATGTGAAGTGGGCACTGGGTCAAATCAAGGTCAAATTTCATTTCGGAAACAAAATACGCATTGGAAAAATTTTGACCCTGTACTTCCAAAAATGTGAAAGTAGGTCACTGGGTCAATGTCAAGGCTTTTTTTTTTCGTCAAAAAAACTACGATGTGATCCAAAATTTAAAGGGCTGTACTACAGAAATGTAAAAGTGGGGCATAGTCGATAAAGGTAATCATGTCAGGTTTTCATCTTCCACTAAAAACCATACATTTTTTAAAATTTGAATGTTGTGGGTTATTGAAAAGTTTTTTAAAAGCTTTTCCCTTATAAGTTATATGAACATGTGCCCCAGGGCGGGGCCATATTTGCCCGGGGGGGATAATTTGACCAAATTTGGTAGAGAACCACTAGATGTGCTACTTTACAAATATCAAAGCCCTGTTTGTGGTTTGGACAAAAAATTTTTTAAAATTTTTTCCCCCTTTTTAAGTCTATGTAAACCCATGTGCCCCCCGGGGGCAGGGCCTATTTAAAAATGGGGGAAAAATTTTGAACAATCTTAGTAGAAGAATAGTTGATGCACATACAAAATATCAAAGCCCTAGGCCCTGTGGTTTTGGAAAAAGGGTTTTTAAAAGTTTTTCCCTTTTAAAAAGTTTTTAAACCATGTGCCCCCCCGGGGGGGGGCCATTTAACCCCCGGGGTCTGGGGTTTTTGGGAAAAAAAATTTTTTTAAAGTTTTTCCCTTAAAAATTTATGTAAATTTAAAAAATAAAAAAAGGGGCCCAAAACTTAAAAAAAAAATTTTGTTGAACGTCTGTTTTTCGGGGGGGACAAAACTGGGGTACCAATTTACCATTTGAAAAAGTTTGGTCAAAATCCCCCGAGTTTTTGAGGGATTAAAAAAACGAGAAATTGTTAAGGGGACGGAAGGGGGTCAGGGACGAGGACCACGGAGAAAGGTGATTTAAATACCCACCATCTATGGGTGGGAAAAAATGGCATTACCATGCACAAACCCTTACCGAAATGACCAACCTGCAAGATGGGGGCCCCTTTTTTAATAAAAATTTTAAAGTTTATTATTTCATCAATAAGGTAGCATTTTGGGGGAAAGTTTTATATGAAAACGCATGGTAGAAAGTTTAAAAAAATGCAGTTTTTTTGGGGAAATGGGGAAATGCTAAAAATTTAAAAATTATTTAAAAAGTTGTGGTTCACAGAAACCAAAAAAAAACAAGAGATCACAGAGTGATTTTGGCCCCCCCAAATGTCCTTTTTGGAAAATTTCCAAAATTTTTTTTTGACTGTCAAGGGTAAAATTTTATTTCCGTACAAAACACTGGCTGTGGTCAAAATTCGAAACCGGTATTTGAAAATCAGTGAAGGGGTCACAAATTTCAATTTCAAGGACAAAGTTCTTTGTAACAAAACTTGATGTGCATCAAGTTTAAAGGGCTGTAAAAGAAAAATTTGAAAGTAGGAAATAGGTAATCTAAGGTCAAAGTTTATTTTGTCACAAAACTTGAATGGTCAAATTTGAAGGGGGGGGTAACGACAACAGGCCCCAGGGTTAAAAAGTGGCATGTAAATTTTTCGTGTAAAAATCCCATCTAAAATTAGCCCGTAATGTAGGACCCTTTAAAATTTTTAATTTTGGGTTTCCCTTTTGATCTTTTTTGGAAGGGAAAAATTTTTCTTTTGGAAGAGAGATTTTATTAGGTTGTTTGTTTAATTAAAAAAAAATTCATTATCTTTTATTTTTTGGGGCTTGGGAAATTTTTTTTTTTGCTTGTTTATTATTTAAAATTTTATATCTTTTTTTTGGATGAAACAACATCACTTTTTTAAAGTTTGCTTTTTGGTTTTTTTAAATTTTCTCAAATGAAAAACATTTATGTTAGTGTGATTTAAAAAAAATAGATTGAAAAGTTTTGAAAAATTTAAAAGCGAATTTTTTAAAAGGTAAACATTTTACCCTTTTTTAAAAAATTTGGGAATTGTTTAGAGGGGTTTTCTAAAAAGGGGAAAAAAACAAAATAATTTTCCCCTTTGGCGCTTTTAAAAATTTAAAAAAACCGTGAATTCTTTTAAAAAGTTTTTGTTTGAAAAAAAACTTTTTTTTTTTGTATCAAAAATAAATTTTTAAAATTTTTTTCTTTAAATTTGGGAAATGGAAAAAATAAGTTAGCTATCTGCATACCCTAAAACTGTAGAAAGTAAAGAAATTTTGTTAAGTGCAATGTTCATATGCAGACCCGAAGCGCACAAGTAATAAAGTATTTTTTAAAAGTGGTTTTAACTGCAATGTAAAATTGAAAAAAAAATGTTATAAATTTTATTAACATTTGTGGAAACATTCACCGCTGTTTTCAGAAGTATTCAAAAAACAGTAAACCCCTCAACAGACGGTGGGTTTTTGTAAATTTAACATTTTAATTAAATCCTTTAAATTTTTCAAAAAAATTAAATGTACACCCAAAATATACCTGTGAGATTTGTAAATCTTAAGTTTGTTAAAATAGGACATGTTCAATTTCGTAAGTTTACCCTTTACGTACCACCCATTTTTACAAGCAACAAATTGGTAAAAAATTATTTGATGAGCGGTAAATTAAATTCCAGAAATAATTTCCCCAAAAATAAAAAAAAATCTGAATTTAAAATGGTTAAATGCATAATGGAAAAAGGTGACAAAAAAAATTTAAATGATTTGTCCCCGGCCTTTTGAAAACAAACCAGTGCGTTTCGACCAGCACCGTGAGTCTGGTCCTGTTTCCTAAGGGTTTTCTGTTTTGAAAACTTTAAAAGGGAAATATCTCGTCCTATGTTAACTAGGTAATCTCTGTTTTTTATATGGGGGGAATATGTCTGTATTTGAAAAATGAAAAATTTTTAAAATTATACATTTTTGAAAAAAAATTAGTGTTGTACAACTGAACCTCGTCTTTGGGGCCCTGAAGTGCAGACAGCATGGTTTTGTACAATCTGTAAAACAATCCCCAAAGTGTTCTCGTAGCTTTTATACGGCTGGAGCTCCCATAGTTACTCCCAATTTTTCGTTTTTAAAAAGCATCAGCTGGAAATGGTAAAAAGGTATTTAGATACCTGCTCGACTTTTGTCGGGTTTAGATTTTAACATGGTCAGGTTATTCATGGAGTGACGGGGTCTTTCGGCCCCTTTTTGATAACCCGTGGAGGGGCAGGTAGGGGCCCCGGCAATCAATAGAATACTGAACGGTTATAAAATTTTGATAAAAAAAGATATGGGATACTATTTTATTTTTAAAAACTGTTTTCAAAATTTGTTTTAAATACATGGTTGTAAAAAAAAATATTTTATTATTTTTTATCAGGGGAAAAAAAAACGATCGCAAATTGCAAATTAAATACATGTACTATTTGTAGTAATACCAGTGTAGAGCCTAAAAGGCAATTGCGGGTAAATTAAAATTATTTGTAAAAATGTTTTTTTTTTTAAATTTTTTGTCTTTGTAAAATTTTTTTTTTACTCAGGTCCTGAAAAGTTACCACTCAAAGGGCCCCTTTATTTAAAAAATGAAAGGGACTGTTTAAAAGATAACAGGACACTTTTTTGACGAGCTGAGTCGTCAGGGTGAAAAGTTTTGTAAAATTTCGATTAACTCCTTTGGGCACGGCTGCACGGGTGAGTGCAAATGTCTTTTTCCAGAAAGTCGACTGTACGAATTTTCTATCAAAATCATTCATGCACTTGAAAAGTTATCGACAGTTTCAAAGGAAACGTTAAAAAAACAAATACCCTTGCAAAGAATCCCTTTTAACACATCAAGCCATCAGGCATTGGCTGGTGACGCCGAACTTTCAGTCGCGAAAGTGCCGTCTTTTAATGCTTTTTCCCCCAACAGTCTAAAAGGGGTTGGGAAAATGATCAAAGGGTCTTGAGAATTAAAACGCGACGGCCCATGAAAAGGTGACGTGATATTTTTTTAAATGAAAAGAGGTTATATTAGTCGTAACTTTTGTGCGCTGATTTAAAATTTAAAAAGCTCCACTCGGGTTCGCGCATTGATGAATATAATTTTTAACAGCGTTTTCCCGGTAGTCCTTTTATCATTTACTAAAACAGTAAAAACGAAATTCAACAATATTGAAAAAAACTTTTTAAAATTTTGAAAAAAACGTATGGGTTTTCATTTTTTTTTTCTCATCCCCAAAGAAAAAAAAAAAAAGTGAACAAAAACCCAAAGCTTCCGTTCTCGGCGTCTTTTTTACAATTTTTTGCCGAATCTGCAATCGTTTTTTCCCCGGGTTTTTAAGAAATTAAAAAGCTTCTGTTTTGTGATTACCTACTCAAAACTTAAAGCAATGGGGAAAAATTTCGAGAAAAAAATTTTAAAATCGTCAACTTTTTTTGTAAATTTAAATTTGCTCTTTGTAATTCTCTTTTCATTTGTTACCAGCCCTTAGCTGTCCTGTGTATTGTCTGTGGCCCGGGTAAAGGACTCTGACCCCGGGGGTTAGTTGTGGAAACCCGGGCCCTAGCTATTTCCCGATATTTTTACTTTTTCCCAGCTAAAACCGTTGTCGGTTTTTTTATCAGGGGGGTTTGAAAAATATCAAATGTAGTTACCCAATCCCAAAAATGTAGTGGGGTTTCTGTAGCAACAGTTTTGTGACGGTCCTATAGTTCTAAAATAACCAGCCGATACGGTTTTCAGGGTTTTAGTAACAGCGGGGAACATTTTTATCACCTATCGTTAAGTTTGACCCAACTGTAGTTAGGTTTTAGTGCACAGATTAAGTACGGTATATAAAGTACTATACCTAATTTCTCTTGGTTTTGAAAATAATTGTATATACGATTATAGTTTACTATGACCAAATTAATTTGCAACAGCTAAAGCCTGGGATATTGCGTACTAAAAAATAAAATGCCCCAACTATTTTTCCGGTATGGTAACAACAGTGGAGCATGATATAACATACCCTTTTTAACCTAAATTTTACATTTTTGTGGGATGGGAGGGAAAAGAGGAGCGCGGATATAGCGTTATAGATAACCCTGACCCCTCTTTTTTCTGGTTTGGTAAAAAACAGGAAAAGGAGGTATATATCATATTACAGAGACCATGTTTGGCTGTTGTTGGGTTCGTACCACATGGGAGCATGGTAAATAAGTACTTAGTAACCATGTCCCAATGTGTCATGGTTTGGTAACAACGTGGAGCATGGGAATACGTTTTAAGATGACCTGTTTGGCTGTTGTTTTGGTTCGATAACACTGCGGATGCGGTAAATTGGTATTATACTAAACCCGCCCCCAAAAGTTTCATGGTTTGGTAACGCATGAAGAGATATTTTTATCAGTATTACATGCCTGTTTGGCTGTTGTTGTTTTCGATATTATGGTACTATAGATAACCATGCCCTACTGTTGCTGGTTTGGTAACAACCGGGAAAAAGCTGGATATATCAGTATTACAGATGACCGTTTTGGGGGGTTGTTGTGGTTCGAACAACAGTGGGAAAATGGTAAATATGATCTATAGAAACCTGCCCTAATGTTTTCATGGGTTTTGGTAACACAGGGGGCATGGTATAATTTTTATTCAGACGGGCCCGGGTTTGGCTGTTTTTTTGGTTCGTAACAACAGTGGGGCATGGAAATATGGTAATTTTGATAAACCCTGCCCCCAATGTTTTCTGGTTTGAACAAAAGTGGGAGCATGGTTTATCAGCATTTAAAAGGGCTTTTTCTGGCTGTTGTTGTGGTTCTTAACAAAGGGGGAGAGGTAAGATGAGTACTATAGTATCCTGCCCCCGCTGTTGTCTGGTTTGGTAAAAACAGGAAGAGCTTTGGGTTTTTTAGAATTTCAATGACCCCTGTTTGGGTGTTGTTTTTGGTTAGTAAAAAACAGGGGGGATGGTAAAATGAATCTTTAAAAATAACCATGCCCCAACGTTGTCATGCTTTAGTAAAAATAGGTTTGAGCGGTATTTCGTATTACATTTCCATGTTCTGGTGTTTTTTGTGGTTCTTAACAACTGCTGGATCACGGTAAATATGATCTTAGAAAACCATGCCCAAAATGTTGTCATGGTTTGGTACCACAGGAAGGCAGGTATTAAGTATTACAGTGGCATGTTCTGGTGTTTTTTTTGTTTCAGAACAACGTGGGGCATGGTAATTTTTGGTTTTATAGTATCCTTTCCCCACTTTGATGGTTTTTGGGAACAACCCAAGAGCATGGTAATATCATATTACAGAAGACCATGTTCTGGCTGTTTTTGTGGGTTCAGTAACACAGGGGGGCATGGTAAATATGATATAAAATAACCATGCCCGTGTTGTCATGCTTTATAAAAATCAGGGAGAGCTGGTAAATCATATTGATGCCTGTTTGGCTGTTGCTTGGTTTTATAACAACTGTGGATCACGGGAAAAATTTTAGTATTTAGATAAGCTTCCCTAACTGTATCTGGTTTTGGGACCAAAAAGGAAGAGCTTTGGTTAAAATCATTTACAGATGGGGCCATGTTTGGGGTGTTTTTTTGTTCAGAAACAACGGGAGCTGGTAAAAAAAAGAGTTTTTAGATAACCATGCCCCCAAAGTTGTCATGGTTTGTAAAAAAAGGAAAGCTTTTGGGATATATCAGTTTACGTCCATGTTTGGTTTGTTTTGGTTCGTAACCTGGGAGCATGGTAAAAAATTTAGTACTTAGTTCCTCCCCGTGTTGTATGGTTTGGTTACAACAAAAGATGGTTTATATCATATTCAGTTTACCCTGTTCCGGCGTTTGTGGATAAGTAAACAGTGGGAGCATGGTAAATATTGTAATTAGTTAAACCCTTTCCCCCCGTTGTCTTCTTTGGTTAAACGGAAGGCATGGTTTATTCATATTACAGTGACCCTTTCGGCGTTGTTTGGTTCAGTAACAACAGTGGGGGCATGTTAAATTCAGTTTTATGATAACCAGCCCCAAATGTTGTTTGGTTTGGTAACAACAGGAGGCATGGTAAATAAGTATTCAGTGACCATGTTTTGGGTGTTGTTTATGGTTCAGTAACAAAAGTGGGGGGTGGCAAATATGATTAGAAAAATGCCCCCCTGTTGTATATTTGGGAACAACAGGAAGAACAGGGAAAATTTGATTAAAGAACTCTGTTCTGGTTGTTGTTTTGGTTTGTAACAACAGTGGGGGGCATGGTAAAAATGAGTTTTTTTGATAACCATGCCCAACTGTTGTCATGGGGTTTTGGGAACAACAGGAAGAGCTTGGGAATATAAATATTCAGATGACCATTTTGGGTCTTTGTGGGTTTTATAACAACTGCTGGGTCCGGTAAATATGAATCTATGATAAGCGCCCTACGTTGCCCCTGGTTTGGTACAACAAAGAGAAAGGTATTATCTATTACAGATGACCCCGTTCTGGCATTGTTTGGGTTTAGTAACAACAATCTGGCATGATAAAAATGAGTATTAATAACCATGCCCGACGTTGTATGGTTTTGGGAAAAACGGAAGGCATGGGATTATCAGTTTACAGATGACCATTTCTGGTGTTTTTGTGGTTTAGTAACAACAGGGGGGATGGGAAATTTTGAGTAATTTTTATAAACCCTGCCCAACTGTTGTCACGGTTTGATAACAACGGGGAAGAGCTGTTTTTGAGATTCGATGACCTGTTCTGGCTGTTGTTGTGGTCAGTAAAAACAGTGGGAGCATGGTAAATATGAGTATATAATAACCAGCCTCACTGTTGTCATAGTTGGTAAAAAGAGGAAGACTGGTTATTTCAGTTTTACAGATACTATGTTCTGGTTTTTGTTTTGGTTTGTAAAACAGTGGGCATGGGAAATATGAGTAATAAATTTCCAGCCTCAATGTTGTCTTGTTTGTAAAACAGGGGAGCTGGATATATCGTATTTTGTGACGTTTTTTTGGGTGTTGTTTTGGTTCAATAACAACTGCTGGATTACGGTAAATAAGGTATATAGATAACCATGCCCTAATGTTTTTTTTTGATAAAAACAGGAAGGTGGTATATATCAGTATTACGAGACTTTGTTGGGTGTTGTTGGGTTTGTAACAACTGCTGGTAAGGTAAAAAGGAGTCTTATTAACCTAACCCCAATTGTTTTTCATTTTTAATGCCAGAAGACACGGTATATACGGGATTACAAATACCTTTTCGGGTTGTTGTGCACATTTTCCCGTGAGAGTTTTCTTTCAAAAAAGGCATTGCAACGTTGAATTCCAAAAATGCTAAAAAAAAAGTGACGAAAAGTGGAAAAAACTAAAGGGGTTTGTACTGATTTATAAATACAACCCGCTGCTGTTGAAAACAACCATGAAAACAGTTGGGGGCCTGGTTAAATTTTTGTAGATTCAGACCATGCTCTGTTTGTTACCGGTAATGCAACCCGCAGAATATTTATCCTTTTAATGATATAACAAGCTCAACTGTTGTACCGGATAATGACAACCCTGAACAGGGTTTTTCTTTGTATGATACAAACCCTGCTCTTGGTTTTTACAAACCCTGAAAACAGTTGGGGCCTTTTATTTTGTTGATACGCCATCTCTGCTTTGTAACACAAACCCTTTCCATTGGGGGGCCGGTTATGTTGTACTAATACAGATTTTTCCCGGGTTTTGTTACCGGGCCCCGGCCCCCTCAGAGCCCGTTTTTAAAAATAGTACTGTCAGACCTGCCTAAATGTTGTTCACAACCTGAAACAAATTGGGTCTGTTATCTAAGTACTGTCAAGACCATGCTTTACTTGTAACCGCCATGACAAAAGCCGGAGCTGTTCTTCTATGTACTAATTCAGACCCTGCTCCAGTGTTGTTCACAACCAGACAACTTGGGGCCTGTGTTTAAGTCTAAAAACAGTCCATGCTTTATCTGTGTTACGGGCCTGCCACCGGGGCATTGTTCTTTTGCTGATATGCAAGTTCTGCTGTTTTTTCCGGAATGACAACGCCGGGCCCTGTATATTTTGTACTGATAAGACTGCTCTAGCTGTTGTAACCAAACCCTACTGTTGGGGCCTGGGGTTTTGTAGTAATAATAAGCCTTTCTAGTTGTTGTTTACAAACTGAAAAAGTTGGGACTGGTTATCTAAGAACTTATGCAGACATGCGTATGTTGTTTGGGTGACCTGACAAAAAAAGCCCTAGCCTGTTTATCTATTGTACTAACAGACCCTGCCCTTGTGTTGTAACCAACCATGACAACAGTTTTGGGGGGCCGGTTTATAAGTACTAAAACAGAAAAATTCTCGGCATTGTTACCGGACCATGGCCACAGTCAAGGCTGTTTACCCTTATACTGTACAGACCATGCCCCAAAAGTTGTTAACAATCAGACAACGTTGGGGTTATTATCTTATACTGATGCAGACCACTGTACCTTTGACAAACCATGCAAAGTTTTGGGGAGGTTATCTAAGTCTGATACAGACAATGCTTCACTGTTGTAAAACAACTATGAAAGCATTTGGGGCCCGGTTAATTTATACAGATAGATCATCTCTACTGTTGTTACAAACCTTGAATATTTTTGGGGCCTTTTTTCACATTATGATAAGCCTGCGTGCTTTTAAACCGGGCCTGACAACGCTGAAGCATGTTTTCCCATATATGATAAGACCTGCTCTGGCGTTTTTACACAGATGACAACAATTGGGGTGTTTATCCATTGTGTAAAACGCCAAAGCTCCCTCTGTTGTTACCCATCCATAAACAACAACCGGGCATTTTGTTTTTGCACGTTTAGACCTGCCTATGATGTTTCCCGGGTCATGACAACGCCGGGCTGTTCATCTATAGTAGATACAGCCAGCTCCAGCTTTGTTTCCAGCAAAGAAACAGTTTGGGGGCCCGTTTTTCATAGTACTAAAAAAACCGCTCCCTTGTTGTTAACGTCCATAACAACAGCCGGAGCTTTTATCTATCATGATATGACCATGTCAGGTGGGTTCGGCATCAACAGCCCGGGGAGTTTATGTATATATGATACATAAAATACTCCAGCGTTGTAAGCAACCCCGACAATTGTTGTGCCTGTTTTTTAATTCTAAAACCGTCTAGCTGTTGTTACACAACCCTAAAAGTTGGGTCAGGTTATCGTTTTAGAAGATTTGCTCCAGCTGTTGGTACAGACATGCCCAGTCGAGCATGTTTACCTATAGCTTATTCGAACTGCTCTAATGTTGTTACCCAAAAATGCAACAGTTGGGGTTTGTTATCTATAGTAGTTCAGACAATGCTGCAGCTTTGTAACACAACCATGACACATTTGGGGTCTGGTTATCTAAAATAAGATGCAGACCTGAGTAGCCTTTTATATTTAGTACGTTTCAACCCCTGCTATAATGTTGTTTCGGCGTACAACAGCCCAGCATATTTATCTATTTGGGTGTATAGCTTGTTCTGCTATTTCTACGGACAATGACAACAGAGCGGTTTTCTATTGTACTGTACAGACCAGCTTGCGTTTTTACACAACCATGAAAACCGTTAGGGCGTTGGGATCTTGTCCAAAGCGACTTTGCTCTAGCTGTTTTACACAACCCTGAGAAAAGTTTGGGCCCTTTTTTACTTTTCTGTACAGACCATGGTGTTCTGTTGTAACCGGGCCATGACAACAGGGAGATGACAACACCGGGCTTTTTATTATAATACTAATACAGACATGCTCCCTTGTTTACAAAACCTGACCGTTGGAGCCTGTGTATTTTAGTTTTTAATACGCCATGCCCACTGTTGTTACCGGTCATGCAACAGCCCGGGGCAGTTCATTATTGTTTTTATAAATTGCTCTGCTTTTGCTTTCCGGCAATGACAAAAAGCCGGAGTGTTATCGTTGTACTGATTTAACCATATCCTCTTTTGAACACAAAAAATGACACAGTTGGGGGTCTGGGTATCTAAAGTACTGATATAGACCATGCTCAGTTTGTTACCGGTCAGGACAAAAGTCGCGCTGTGTATCTTTGTATGTGCAGACTTGCTCTTGTTGCCGGACAATGCAGCGCCGGGGAGGTTTATCTGTTTGTGATACCGACCATCTCTAGGTTGTAACAAAAACCATAACAAAAGTGTGGGCCAGTTTTCGTTATATTAAAACGATTTTTTCCGGCTATTGTTACCCGGGCCATGGGACAGTCAGAGCCTGTTTACATTTGTACTGTACAGACCATCCCTAACTGTGTTTTAAAAAAATCGTGAAACAGTTGGGGGCGATTTCTTAGTATGATAAGACCATGCTGTGCTTTTGAACTCAACCATGACAACATTGGGGTCTGGTTATCTAAAGTAAAGATGCAGATATTTGTCCTGTTTAACAACCAAGCAAAATTTGGGGTCGGGTTCTAAATATGTAAGCCTGATGTAGTGCTGTAAAAACAAAACCTACAAAAGTTTGGGCATGGTTATCGAGTCTGATAAGACAAAGTTCCGCTGTTGTAACACAATCATGAAAGCAGTTTGGGGCGGTTAATTTAGTACAGATAAAGTCATCTCTAGCTGTGATACACAACCCCTGCAAAAGTTGGGCCTTTTTTTCTATTTATGGGAAAAAAAACCCTGCTTTTCTGTTGCAACCGAACCATGCAACAGTGGACTTTTTTTTGTCTGTTTATACATACTCCAGTTGTGTTTTAAAAACCCTGAAAAAATTGGGCCTGGTTATCTTAGTATGATCCGCCTGCCTAGTGTTGTACCGGCAATGACAACAGCCGCAGCTGTTTTTTATTGTAAAGTATAGCTATGTCGCTGTGCTACCCGGGCAATGACAACGCCGGAACAAGTTTATTATTGTTTTATACAGCCATGCTCTAGCTGTTGTAACAAACCATAAGAAAAGTTTGATCGTTCGTATCTATAGTACTATACAGACCTGCTCAACGTTTGTTTCCAACCTGAAAACAGTTTGGGCCTTGTTATTATAGTACTTTTACACACTGCTGTAACTGTTGTATACAAACATGACAACGTTTGGACTGGGTTTTTAAGTACTTTTTTCAGATTACTTTGTGTTGTTTACCGGACCATGACATCAGTTTGGGCCCTTTTTATCTGTACTTTGATACAGATCTTCCTGACCTGAACAGTGGGTGCTGGGTAAATAATTTCGAAAAGTCAAATATTTGAGAAAAAAATGATGCAAAAATTTATCAAATTTTGCACAATTAAATTTTGTGTTCCATTCGATATAGCACTAATATTTCAAAAGGTGCTGGTTTGAAAAAATGTGAGACCTTTCTTTATTATATGTCAAATATTGAAGAAACCTTTCAAAGTATGTTGCCACAAAAAGTAAACTTTGATACCGTGTTTTTTTGCCTCGTAGTGGTTATGGGGTGCTCCATGAGGGATTTTCATGGGTGGAAAAATGTACGCGTGGCCAGGGCTCGAAACGGGGCCCCTTTTGTTACGGAGAACTCTTTTGACAGAGCTACCCCATCCCTTTAAAATTTATCCACTTCAAACATAGTTTGAATTTTTTGAGAACGGCATTCATTTTCCTTTAGTTATCACAAGGGGAGTGACGTGAAAGGGTTTAATAACTCTAAAAGGATATTTTTATTAGAATTTAATCAAATAACATACAAATTTGGTTAAAGGGGGCGGTGGCTAGTGGGTAAGGGTCGTGTCAATCCAGGGGTCGTGGGTTCGAGCCCATTGGGGTCACGAACCTGACTTTTTCATAGACACCGTACTGGTTTTTTTCGGGAAACGGAACGAGAGTGGGGTTTCCCAAAAAGCGAAGCTTTTATACAAAACGGCTAAAAAAAATTAGTATAAAATAATTTTGGGTTTTGGAAATACATGCTGTTTTCCTTCCCCTGAAAGGGATGTTAACTAAAATTTTAATTGAAAGCATATATCCAAAAGGGGAAAAACTAAATTACGGAGTTTTTCATAGTTTTATATTGAAACATTATTTTAAATGTTTTTGCTGGCGTTTTTGTTATTTGTATATCTGCTACTTGCTTTCCGAATTAAATATTTTTTAAACTACCTCAAACTTTCTTTTCAAGGGAATTAATTATTTTTAACAAAATTGCATTTAAAGTGGGGGTTTCATGGGGGAAGTGTAAATTTTTTATATAGAAAAAAATACGAATTCAAATTGCACAACCATTCCAGTTAAAATGAAACTACTACTCGTTATTTATCCCCAGAGTGTCCCTTTATAGTTTTTAAGGCCCCTAAACGAAAAAATGGAATATCAGACTATAATAATCTTTTGTTGTTGTTACAAACGTTACAACCTGCTAATATCTGTCGGTAGGGGCTCACAAAATGGAACTTAAGATAGTAAAAATTTGGAATTTGACATCTATAAAAGTAACTAATTGACCATGCGCTTTTGCATCCAGGCGGCCCGTTTCGTTTTCCCTCTCCCCCAAATTTTGGGTGTAGCTTTAGAAATGTGAAAGGGTCACTAGGTCAAAACAAGGTCAAAAATTTCACTTCAGAATAAAATTAACTTGTCCCAAAAATTTAAAGATGTAATTCAAAAAATGTGAAAGTAGGTCATTTTGGGCAATGCAAGGTCAAAGTTTGCTTCGGTACACAATCCTAGCATGTACGCTAAAAATTTTAACCTGTACTACGAAATGTGAAAGTAGGGCACTAGGTCAAACTTAAAGGGCAAAGTTTATTTTGGTACACAAAACTAGCGAGGGCCAAATTGTGGTGTAGCTCGGAAATGTGAAAAATAGGTACTAGGTCAAAAAAGGTCAAATTTTTTGTTTGGAACACAGAACTATGCATGTGGTCCAAAAATTTAGGCCGTACTTCAATATGGAAAGACGGTCATAGGGCAATGAAAAGGGCAAAGTTTTTTTTCGGTACCAAAATTATGCATGTGGTCCAAATTTTTAAGGTGTGCTTTAAAATGTGAAAGTAGGTCCCCCCTGGGGCAAATGAGGTCAAATTTTATTCGAAAACAAAAAAAGCTTTTGGTCCACATTTGAAAGGGTGAGCTCGATAAATGTGAAGAGGTCACTAGGTCAAAATCAAGGTCAAATTTTTTTTGGAACACGAAAATATGCATGTGGTCCAAATTTTTAAGCCGTCCCTTAAAAAAGTAAGTGGTCACTAGGTCAATATCAAGAAGTTTTTTTCAGTGCACAAAACTATGCATGTGGTCCAAATTTGAAGGCTGTAGCTACAGAAATGTGAAAGTAGCTCACTAGGTCAAAATCAAGGTCAACTCGTGTCAAGGTTCATCTTGCCACTCAAAACCATACAGGTGGTCCAAACTTGAATGTTGTAGGTTATTGACAAGAAGATTTTAAAAGCTTTTCCCTATATAAGTCTATATGAACCATGTGACCCCCAGGGCGGGGGCCATAATTGACCCTAGGGAATGATTTGAACAAACTTGGTAGAGAACCACTAGATGATGCTACATTATAAATGCCAAAGCCCTAGGCTTTGTGGTTTGGACAAGAAGATTTTCAAAGTTTTTCCCTATATAAATCTATGTAAACAATGTGACCCCCGGGGCGGGGCCATATTTGACCCTAGGGGAATAATTTGAACAATCTTAGTAGAAGACCACTAGATAATGTCGCATACAAAATATCAAAGCCCTAGGCCCTGTGTTTTTGAATAAGAGGTTTTTCAAAGTCTTTCCCTATATAAGTCTATATAAACCATGTGACCCCTGGGGCGGGGCCATATTAGACCCCAGGGAAATAATTTGAATCATCTTGGTAGAGGACCACTAGATGATGTTTTATACGAAATATCAAAGCTCTAGGCTCTGTGGTTTTGGACAAGAAGATTTTCAAAGTTTTTCCCTATATAAATCTATGTAAATTATATAAATAAACAAAGGGCCATAACTCACTAAAGAATTGTTGAACCAGTCTGATTTTCAGGGGGACACAACTAGGGTACCAATACATCATTCTGACAAAGTTTGGTCAAAATGCCCCTGGTAGTTTCTGAGGAGATGCGATAACGAGAAATTGTTAACGGAAGGACAGAAGGACGGACGTCGGACCACGGACGCAGAGTGATTTGAATAGCCCACCATCTGATGATGATGGGCTAAAAATCATTATCATTTTCGATTCACTGATAGAGTTTCATGGACCTTAGTCACCTACGTTATAGATTTCAGAATTCAGATTATACGCAGTATTTTGCTGTTTCCGTTGCCAAAGGAACCAAAATTTTTGTCCAAGACAAGAATGATATAACATGCATAATCTCTATATTGCCCATACACACAAAGCAAATGTCATGAACCTTTCTTATATACTTTTGGAATATCATAGAATTCAGTTGTTGTTTTTTTTTCCGGACGAATGGTGAACCTGAAGTCCTCCTTGGTTGAACCGAAATGTTACTAGAAATATGTTAGTGTCTGGTTACAGGAAATTTAGCAAGCATAATAACCCACTGCTAACTGTGGTATAAATGCCACTGTATCAGGTAAGTAGGTTATACTAAGGTCAGAAATAGAAAACTTGACCTACAGCAACCTCCCTTATCAATAAATCGGATCAACATTTTGACGCATTTTTAAATAAACAAGAGCTGTCTGCAAGACAGCGCGCTCCACTATTCGGCGATTTGACAGTAAAATGGATATGTCTCAATAAGAGTTTATTTATTTATTTGGGTTTTACGGCACACCAACACAGTATAGGTTATATGGCGCCAAACAGGACTACAGATTTTAGTTCCACATTTCATTTACATCGAAATAAAAACATGAGGTATGGAATCAAAATTTGCATACCTGCTGGAATCACAGAGTTACTGCAAAACCAAGTGTTAAGACCCTATTAGTCGCCTCTTACGATCATGCAAGGGTAAGGCAGTGGTTCCAATTCTTTTCATACACAGATCGTCCCAGAACCACATGGGGCTAAGAGACCTCTACTATTAAAGGAAGATATACCAAGAGGCATAATTCTGTCAAGAACACAAACTAGAGTTATTGGGATTGTTACCACACATGCATATGATGATAAAAATATATTTTGAGTTTCAAGTTATAACCTTATATAGTATCAAAGTTATGTCCACAAAATGAAGATTGTCAAAAAATTTAAGTATGAAAGGGGCATAATTTGGTCAAAAATAAAAATCAGAGTTATGGGGACTGTTACCACTCATGCAGATGATAAAGATTCATTTCAAGTTTCAAGTCTTTATCATATACTGTACTAAAGCAACATCAAGAAAGCGAAGATTGCCAAAAAAATTTAAGTATGAAAGGGGCATAATTCTGTCAAAAATACAATTAGAGTTATTGGGATTGTAACACATATTATAAAAAAATATCTTTTAATTTCAAGTCATTATCTTTTAAAGAATCAAAGATATGTCTATAAACAAAGCTTTCAAAAAAATTTAACATGAAAATAATTCCAAATATAACAACTTTGTGACCTTGACCTTGGGTATAATGGGCCTTATAAATAACCTAAGTATAACACCTTGATGACTTTGACCTTGGGTGTAATGGGCCCAGCCCCTGCACATACTCTGTTTGTATGCTGGACAAAGTTTATGTGAAGTTATATATAAGCAATAGTACCAAAGCTATTACAGAACAAGAGGGTCATGATGACCCTGGATCGCTCACCTGAGTAATATGAGCTACATGTTTCAAATGTCAAACTGATGATAAAATATTAAGAAAGTCAGTAGGTCGCATTCATGGTCAAAGAAATTCAGTTTTACGATCGATATGTGTGCAAAACTGTGTATGTGATCAAAATTTCAAGGCTGTATCTTAAAAAACAAGAAAGTAGGTCAGTAGGTCAAGGTCACAGTCAAGTGACATCATATCACTTGGAGTCATCAGGTAATTATAATTAAACAGTCTTGGAAATAGGATCAGATGATTTTTAAGTATTTTTCCTATATAACTTACATAATAACTAAGTGACCCCAGGGCGGGGCCTCTTTTAACCCCAGGGGCATAATTTGAACAATTTTGGTAGAGGACTAATAGACAATGCAACATACCAACTATCAAAAGCCTAAGTCGTATGGTTTCAGACAAGAAGATTTTTAAAGCTTTTTCTTATATATGTCTATGTAAAACTTGAGACTCCCGGGGCAGGGCCATATTTGACCCTAGGGGGATAATTTGAACAATCTTGGTAGAGGACCACTAGATGATGCTACATACCAAATATCAAAGCCCTAGGCCATGTGGTTTTGTACAAGAAGATTTTCAAAGTTTTCCTATATAAGTCTATATAAACCATGTGACCCCCAGGGCGGGGCCATATTTGACCCTAGGGGGATCATTTGAAAAATCTTGGTAGAGGACCACTAGATGATGCTACATATCAAATATCAAAGCCCTAGGCCATATGGTTTTGTACAAGAAGATTTTCAAAGTTTTCCCTATATAAGTCTTTATAAACCATGTGACCCCAGGGGTGGACAAGAAGATATTTAAAGTTTTTCCTTTCGGTTGCCATGGCAACCAGAGTTCTGCATGGAATTCAATTCTTTGAACAATTTTGAAAGGGGGCCACCCAAGGATCATTCCTGTGAAGTTTGGTGTAATTCTGCCCAGTGGTTTTGAAGAAGATTTTTTTTAGAAATTGTTGACGGACGACGGACGACAGACTACACACAACGCACTATGCACGACGGACATCAAGCGGTCACAATAGCTCATCTTGTCACTTCGTGACAGGTGAGCTAAAAACAAAGGTTGCCGAAAAACTTTAACCTTAAAAATAACCTAAGTATAACACTTTAGTGACCTTGACCTTTGATATAATGGGCCCAGCCCATGCACATACTTTGTTTGTATGCTGGACAATGTTTGTATGAAGTTACAGTAAGATATAAGCAATAGTAACAAAGATATGACAGAAAAACAAAGGTTGCCAAAAAACTTTAACCAAGAAAGCTCACGACGCCGGGGTGAGTAGAATAGCCCCCCTATTCTCCGAATAGTGGAGCTAAATAGAGAACAATAGGTTAGTGCCGTAAATGAGAAAGTTTATCTGGCGAGGTGGAGGAGGTTATCGGGTGAGCCGAAGGCGAACCTGATAACGTCCGGAGCCGAGCCAGATAAACTTTCTCATCTACGGCAGTAACCTATTATTCTATTTATCTTGTCATCACTTCATTTTCCGATAATTGGGAATTTATTTTACCAAAATTAGTGTGCGAAAACCGTTTTAAGGACGTCATATTCGTAATGACGTCACTTATATAATGACGTAATCATCAACACAGTAATGCGGTTACAATTGAAAAATCGCAATAACTTCTTCGTTTTTGAATAAAAACTCATTATTTGACCACTCATTTTCTTAGTTCGGACATTTCCAACACAATCATGATGGTTTTGTTGCAAAATTTCTTATGACAACAATATCGATCATAAGGTCACATGATCAACTGACCGTATATCACTGGTCACATGATCAACTGACGGTATATCAAGAAAGATATATGGCACCCTGATATCGGGTCGAAAATGCTGCAAGTGACAGGATAAAAAGTATTTTCTTCTCTTCAAATAAGGAGAGGAATGGCAAATAACATCCTTTTATATCACATGATAATTTGCTTAACATACATTTTTGATCTTTTTTTTTTGCCATTTTTTGTTTATTCACTACAAGAGATCACAGAGTGATCTTGGCGCCCACCAATGTGCCATTTTTAAGTGTTCCAAATTTCAAGACTTACTGACTAGCTCAAGGTCAAATTTCATTTCTGTACACAACACTGTGCATGTGGTCCAAATTCAAAAGCTGTAGCTTGAGAAATGTGAAAGTAGGTCACTAGATCAATTTCAAGGACAAAGTTCTTTGTACACAAAACTATGCATGAGCATCAAGTTTGAAGGCTGTAGTTTGAGAAATTTGGAAGTAGGTCACTAGGTCAATCTTAAGGGCACAGTTTATTTTGGTACAAAAAACTATGCAAGTGGTATAAATTTGAAGGCTGTAGCTTGAGAAATGTGAAAGTAGGTCACAAGGTCAATGTCAAAGTTTGTTTCGGTACACAATCCTATGCATGTGGTCTAAATTTGAAGCCTGTAGCTACAGAAATGTGAAAGTAGGTCACTAGGTCAATCTTAAGGTCAAAGTTCATTTCGGTACACAAAATTAAGCAAGTGGTCCAAATTTGAAGGCTGTAGCTCGAGAAATGTGAAAGTAGGTCACTAGGTCAAAATCAAGGTCAAATTTTATTTCGAAACACAGAACTATGCATGTGGTCCAAATTTGAAGCCTGTACCTTCAAAAATGTGAAAGTAGGTCACTAGGTCAATGTAAAGGTCAGTTTGTTTCGGTACACAAAACTAAGCATGTGGTCCAAATTTGAAGGCTGTAGCTTGAGAAATGTGAAAGTAGGTCACTAGGTCAAAATCAAGGTCAAATTTTATTTCGAAACACAGAACTATGCATGTGGTCCAAATTTGAAGCCTGTACCTTCAAACATGTGAAAGTAGGTCACTAGGTCAATGTAAAGGTCAAAGTTTGTTTTGGTACACAAAACTAAGCATGTGGTCCAAATTTGAAGGCTGTAGCTTGAGAAATGTGAAAGTAGGTCACTGGGTCAAATTTCATTTTGGAACACAAAACTATGCATGTGGTCCAAATTTGAAGCCTGTACCTTCAAAAATGTGAAAGTAGGTCACTAGGTCAATGTCAAGGTCAAAGTTTTTTCAGTGCTCAAAACTATGCACGTGGTCCAAATTTGAAGGCTGTAGCTACAGAAATGTGAAAGTAGGTCACTAGGTCAATACCAAGGTCAACTCATGTCAAGGTTCATCTTGCCACTCAAAACCATACATGTGGTCCAAATTTGAATATTGTAGGTTACTGACAAGAAGATTTTAAAAGCTTTTCCCTATATAAGTCTATATGAACCATGTGACCCCCAGGGCGGGGTCATATTTGACCCTTGGGGGATAATTTGACCAAACTTGGTAGAGAACCACTAGATGATGCTACATAACAAATATCAAAGCCCTAGGTTTTGTGGTTTGGGCAGGAAGATATTCAAAGTTTTTCCCTATATAAGTCTATGTAAACCATGTGACCCCTGGGGCGGGGCCATATTTGACCCCAGGGAAATAATTTGAATCATCTTGGTAGAGGACCACTAGATGATGCTTCATACCAAATATCAAAGCCCTAGGC
Source organism: Mercenaria mercenaria (assembly GCF_021730395.1). Taxonomy (NCBI): domain Eukaryota; kingdom Metazoa; phylum Mollusca; class Bivalvia; order Venerida; family Veneridae; genus Mercenaria; species Mercenaria mercenaria. The sequence continues at coordinate 61,912,864 of NC_069365.1, forward strand.
TTTGTGGTTTTGGACAAGAAGATTTTCAAAGTATTTCCCTATATAAGTCTATATAAATCATAGAAATAAACAAAGGGCCATAACTCACTAAAAAATTGTTGAACCAGGCTGATTTTCAGGGGGACACAACTAGAGTACCAATACATCATTCTGACAAAGTTTGGTCAAAATGCCCCTGGTAGTTTCTGAGGAGATGCGATAACGAGAAATTGTTAACAGAAGGACGGACGGAAGGACGTCGGACCACGGACGCAGAGTGATTTGAATAGCCCACCGTCTGATGATGGTGGGCTAAAAATCTATTGTGCAATATCGTGGGTCCTTTAACACACTATTCACTGTGTTCTATTTATTGTTTCGAAACTATTCATAACTATCTTTACATGGTCCAAAATAAAAGTGTATCCCATTTCCTAACATCTATAACTATAAAAAAATCATTTAATTTCAATTCTAATAACATTTGATTTTGAAATTGGTGGAAAAATATGAGAAAAATTATAAGAAATCATCATATTAAAGGGAAGTAATTCTGAAGAAAATATACCAACATTTTTTTTAATTGGGTCCATATGACACAATGAGCTTATATAAAAATATTTTACAAACTGGACAGGAAAAGATCAATGTTGACTTTTGACCTTCAGGTGTGACCTTGACTTTGCACTAGGGGTCTGAGTATTGCACATGACACACCGTCTCTTTATGGTGAACATTATTTTGTGTCAAGTAATATTACAATCTATTCATTGATGACAGAGTTAGACCTAAAAAAAATAGTTACTTGTTTCCGCTAACCCGAACGACCCTATTTTTTTTGCCACCAACCCTAACACTTGTTTTAAGAGTCCAAAATTTTTTTTTATTAAAATCCTGCCGATTTTAGCTCTTAGTCGTATTTAGATTGCCCAAAGTTTAGCCAATTCTGTAGAAATATGTCTGTTCAATAGTATAATCATGTAAATATTTAATTAATTCAGTGTTTTAGCTTCAAAATAATACCAAAAACATTAAAATTGATCGTAATTTAGACCATCGCAACTTTATTTTAAAATCACAGGCATGCGTCTAGTGATTTCCCGACTGTCGCCTACAATCAAATAATCGTCGTTAATTTTTCTAGGTCGGCGACAATCGATTGTGTGAGATGCAATCGATTGTCGGGTAATAAAAGATCTATTTTCCATGTATTAATTTACTTAACCTGCTGAATAGGGCTACACGTATTCAAGACCCGATTCTGGCGACAGGAGTTGTTCCGCCATTTTACCAAAATTTTTGGTCAAGGAAGAGCACTCGTTTGCATTGAAATACCAGGAACTTGGATAATTTTCTGTTCCTGTAAGTTCGGATATTATGTGAAGCAATTGTTTACCAAGAAAAAAGTGAGAAAAATCAAGGGGAAATATAATTATATTCTTGTTTAAATGGATTTGTCACACATCACAAAAGATAGTTAGAATCAACTATTTGACTGGTCGTAAGATGCTATCATTCTGTCAACTGCGTATACATATGTAACAATCGTGAATTTATTACACTCATAATTTCAAACAATTATACAAACAAATATTAATTTCAGTTTCAATCTTTTTTCACTGCAGAATCTTTTCAATCTGCCCCAAGGATAAAACTACACTGGTATTTCACAAGTCAAATAAACGTGTCAAAATATTACATAAACAAAATTTTCTTACTCTAAAAATTTATAAAAGTCAAAACATCCTGTACAATAACAATCCAATAACCCTAACTGAAAGAAATTCATAAGATTCGTAATATTTGCAATACACAGTGTTACATCACACCCAGATGTAACTACTTCTACCTGTCAATCAAAATTCTTAAACTTCAAACAGAGTACCGCTTTGATCTTTCACATGAATGTACTGCTGATGTGATGCACTATTCTTTAGATATCTCTGTAGGTCACCCACTCCTGGTGTGATTTAAAAAAAATATTGTGGACTGGTTGGTTTTTACAAGCAGAAATATAATTCCTGGAGATATATGTAGATATGTCCTGTGCCAACAGCTAGTGTATGTGTGGTTTTTTTTTTTTGTTGTTGTTGTTGTTTTTTTGTTTATTTTACTGTAAATATTTTTGTTTTGTGTGTGTACAAACGCTTCGGAGGAAATAGAAAATAAAAGTATGAAATAAAGATCACAAATCAGTTTTTGTTTTGGAAAAATCTCCTCTTCAAGATGTTTTTTTTTTTAGATATTTTGTTGATTTTGGCTATTTTCAAGTGGAAAAAGCTCTTAAACAAGAATGGTGACCATGTATTTTATTTCATATTTCCGTTTTAATTATTATCCTGAGATAATAAGATCAATATACCAAGGTTGGAGAAAATTGTTAGTTCGAAATGTGTGACAATACAATTTTACAGCCAAATATTGATTCTTGTTGTTTTGAATATCATTCTTGCCATATTACATGTACATTTTGTATACATTTCAACTGAAATAGATTAAAGAACAATATATTGTCATTACTGTTCTTGAGTGTAGACCCTGGTGAAACCAATTAACATTACCATGTATAATATATACGAGTGTTTCGATTAATAATCAATCTATTGTATCCTTCCGATTCGATTTGATAATCGATTGCACTTTGGGTCAGATTATGGTACACTACATGCGTCGCACTGTTGCAACCTGCCACCATTTTGAAAATTTTCAATCGGCATGAAAAAAGCCGATAAACTTCACGAATGTAGACTTAAACCTCCTTCATCATGATCTTATACATCAATCATATGTTATTTCTTGATTTTATTATAAATTTTCTTCGAAATTTATTTAGTATATGGCGGAATTCAATAAATGAATTGCCCGGAAACCGATTCCGCAGACGGTCTCAATTCTCCTACAAAATATTGTAAAAAGATTGCTAATACCTACAAGATTGGTACTGCTTTCGAAAAAGATTAATAAATAATCAATTAAATGTATGAACCTGAACAAGTTGATGCAAGAATCAGGCATTATCAGGCATCATTAAAGCCAGAGAATCGAAACATGTATGAAAATGTTCGCGGTGTTACGATCGCGCACCTGATAAATTTACTAGTTTTGGATAGGTAAATTTCGGTTATGAATTTGAAAGAACTTTTTCAATTGAGCAAATTTGTACTATTTAGAATTCATAATAATAATAATAATGCAATATTCAATTTCCTTCTGTAATGTCAAATAGTTATAAGTATGATTATGAAATGCTAAATTTAAAGAAAATAACGGCACTGAACTATTTACTGATTTATGCTGCGTTTACACTTAGCCATAATGTCCCAGATTTAAATAAAGCACGGAGTTCCACGATTTATTGCTGAATTTCGTATAACTATGCTTTCCTATGCTTTCTTACACTCTCAGTACGTTTTGTTACTACCTGTAGCATTTTATTATGAAACCAACACAATTCTGGTCAAGATCTGTCACGTTTTTCATCATGTTCTCTTAAGATTATCACAATATGCTTTCACATTTTGTTTAGATCCCTCACATTATCAAGTTCTGTTAAGCTCTCCTACAATTTATAGCCACGATTTGATGAACTGTCCTGTTTTGAGCACGATTAGAGTATAAATAAGAGGCATGGGTCCTCCTCTCATTCTCTCCAGATTCCAAAGTGGAACGAGCTATGCATCCAAGAGATGAAGAAGATACTGAACTTGGCAATTTTCATGCATGCCTATATAGTTACTCGTCGGCAGCAGCAACAAGGGACGGAACAGGTCAGGATAGAAGGGAAATGATGGAGAAGAAGAAATAGAAGGCCTAGGACCTGCTGGTTGAGACCATGGTTATGTGGAAACCAACTGGGACAATACTTTCAACTTTTCAACAGAGAACTCAGGCATGAAGTAGTTGGCTCCTATGTCAACTATGTAAGGATGTATCCAAATCTAGTGGAACTTAGAATCGTGTTTCCAAGTTCACCAAGATCTCCCTATGATGGAGCATCAAGGTCTGATGCACTACGTTAAAGTCTGTTAAGCTGCATTACGCTCTACTACGATTACAATATTCTATCACGCTCTCTCAAGATTTAATGATTAATCGGGATAATCACAGAAAAACTTTTGACTATCCTTACAATCATCACGATTCCACTAAGTTCCCTCAAGATCGCAACGATTCGATCCCCGACCCCCCACATTCACCATGCTTCTCTCAAATCATGGCTAAGTGTAAACGCAGCATAAGAAAAACAAGAGGGCCATGATGGCCCTATATTGCTCACCTGAGCAGAGATGCTTGCTTGAACAAATTTCTTAGCTAAAGCTTTAAAATTAAGAAAATTAGGAGAGTGGGTCATGGTAAAGATTATGCAAGATTACTTTTGAAATCTGTAAAAAATATATTACAGGTGGTTCAAATCCTTCTGCTGTAGCTTAACAAACAACAAGAGCTGTCACTAATGGTGACAAATGCCCCCGCAGCACCTTGACCTTTGACCTGGTGGCTCCAAAGTCAGTAGGGGTGGTGTACTCGATAAGTACTATCAGCATGTGAAGTTTGAAGGTCCATGGTGCAGTGGTTCGCGAGTAAAGTGCCTTCATGCAAAAAGTTAACGTTGGTCCCTGTGACCATGACCTTTGACCTGGTGACCCCAAAGTCAGTAGGGGTGGTGTACTCAATAAGTACTATCAGCACGTGAAGTTTGAAGGTCCTGAGTGAAGTGGTTCGCGAGTAAAGTGCCTTCATGCAAAAAGTTAACGTTGGCCCCTGTGACCTTGACCTTTGTTCTGGTGACCCCAAAGTCAGTAGGGGTACTGAGTACTATCAGCAAGTGAAGTTTGAAGGTTCTGGGTGCAGTGGTTAGCGAGTAAAGTGCCTTCATGCAAAAAGTTAATGTTGGCCCCTGTGACCTTGACCTTTGACCTGGTAACCCCAAAGTCAGTAGGGGTGGTGCACTCAATAAGTACTATCAGCATGAGAAGTTTGAAGGTCCTGGGTGCAGTGGTTTGCGAGTAAAGTGCCTTCATGCAAAAAGTTAACGTTGGTCCCTGTGACCTTGACCTTTGATCTGGTGACCCCAAAGTCAGTAGGGGTGGTGTACTCAATAAGTACTATCAGCAAGTGAAGTTTGAAGGTCCTGGGTGCAGTGGTTCGCGAGTAAAGTGCCTTCATGCAAAAAGTTAACGTTGTGACGAACTAACGAACTAACAAACGAAAGGAAGGACAGTTGAAAATTAATATGCCTCCCTTCGGGGGCATAAAACAGTAGGTCAGTAGGTCACACTGATAGTCAGTGAAAGTCTGTTTAAAGATTGGCATGCAAAACTATACATGTCATCCAAATGTCAAAACTGTATCTTAAAAAACAAGAAAGTAGGTCAGTAGGTCAAGGTTACAGTCAAGTGACCCCTAATTACTTGGGGTCATAAGGTAATTATAGTTAAACAGTCTAGGAAATATGATCAGATAATTTTTGAAGTATTTTTTCCTACATAACTCATATAAACACTATGTGACCCTCGGGGCGAAGCCTCTTTTCACCCCAGGGGCATAATTTGAACAATGTTCTTAGAGAGCCACTAGGCAATGCTACATACTGAATATCAAAAGCCTTAAGGCCTTGAATTTTCAGACTAGAATATTTTAAAAGTTTTTCCCTATATAAATCTAACCCCCAGGGCCTCTTTTCAGCCCAGGGTTATAATTTAAACAATCTTGGTAGAGGACCTCAAGGCAATGCTACATACCAAATTATCAAAGGCCTAGGTCTTGTGGTTTTAGACAAGAAGATTTTTAAAGTTTTTTCCTTTATAAGTCTATGTAAAACTTGGGACGCCTGGGGCGGGGCCTCTTTTCATCCAAGGGGCACAATTTGAACAATTTTCATAGAGGACCATTAGATGATGTCACATGCCAAATATCAAGGCTTTATGCCTTGCGGATTTGGACAAGAAGATTTTTTAAGTTTTTCCTTTCAGTTGCCATGGCAACCCGAGTTCTGCATGGAATTCAATTCTTTGAAAAAAAATTTAATGGAACCACCCAAGGATCATTCCTGTGATGTTTGATATAATTCTGTCCAGTAGTTTTCAAGAAGATTTTTTTTAAGAAAATGTTGACAGACGCACACCACAGACATTGAGCGGTCACAAAAGCTCACCATGAGCCTTTGGCTCAGGTGACTACACAAGAAGGCCATGAAGGCCCTATATCGCTCATCTGACCTATTGACCTAAAGATCATCAAGTTAGTTTCATTAAGATATGGTCATAAATGTGGCCTCTAAAGTGTTAACTAACTTTTCCTTTGATTTGACCTGGTGACCTAGTTTTTGACCCATATGACCCAGATTCGAACTTGACCTAAAGATCATCAAGACTAACATTCTGACTAAGTTTCATAAAGATAAAGTCATAAATGTGGCAGATTGTTAACAAGCTTTTCCTTTGATTTGACCCGGTGACCTAGTTTTTGACCCACATGACCCAGATTCGAACTTGACCTAAAGATCATCAAAATTAACATTCTAAGTTTCATAAAGATACAGTCATAAATGTGGCCTCTAGAGTATAAACAAGCTTTTCCTTTGATTTGAGCCGGTGACCTAGTTTTTGATCCCACCTGACCCGGATTTGAACATGATCATCAAGATTAACATTCTGACCATGTTTCATTAAGATATGGTCACAAATGTGGCCTCTAGAGTGTTAACAAATTGTTGACGACGGACGGACAGACGACGGACGACGATGGACACAGGGCGTTCACAAAAGCTCACCTTGAGCACTTCGTGCTCAGAAGAGCTAACAAGAGGACCATGATGGTCCTGAATCGCTCACCTCTTCCCACATGACCCAGTTTTGAGTATGACGTCGTTTTTTCTATTATTTGACATAGTGACCTAGTTTTTGAGCTCATGTGACCCAGTTTTGAACTTGACCTAGATATTATCAAGATAAAAATTCTGACCAATTTTCATGAAGATCCATTGAAAAATATGGTCTCTAGAGAGGTCACAAGGTTTTTCTATTATTTGACCTATTGACCTAGTTTTCGAAGGTACGTGACCCTGTTTTGAACTTTACCTAGATATCATCAAGGTGAACATTCTCACTAATTTTCATGAAGATCTCATGAAAAATATGGCCTCTAGAGAGGTCAAAAGGTTTTTCTAATTTTAGACCTACTGACCTAGTTTTTGATCGCAGTTGACCCAGTTTCAAACTTGACCTAGATATCATCAAGATGAACAATCAGACCAACTTTCATACAGATTCCATGAAAAGTATGGCCTCTAGAGAGGTCAGAAGGTTTTTTTATTATTTGACCTACTGACCAAGTTTTTGACCGCAGTTGACCCAGTTTCAAACTTGACCTAGATATCATCAAGATGAACATTCAGACCAACTTTCATACAGATCCCATGAAAAGTATGGCCTCTAGAGAGGTCACAAATTTTTTTTATTATTTGACCTACTGACCTAGTTTTTTAGGGCACGTGACCCAGTTTCAAACTTGACCTAGATATCATCAAGGTGAACATTCTGACCAATTTTTATGGAGATCCATTCACAAGTATGGCCTCTAGAGAGGTCACAAGGTTTTTCTATTTTTAGACCTACTGACCTAGTTTTTGACCGCACATGACCCTGTTTCGAACTTGACCTAGATATCATCAAGATGAACATTCAGACCAATTTTCATACAGATCCCATGAAAAATATGGCCTTTAGAGAGGTCACAAGGTTTTTCCATTATTTGACCTACTGACCTAGTTTTTGACGGCACATGACCCACTTTCGAACTTGATCTAGATATCATCAAGACGAACATTCAGACCAACTTTCATACAGATCCCATGAAAAATATGGCCTCTAGAGAGACCACAAGGTTTTTCTATTATTTGACCTACTGACCTAGTTTTTGAAGGCACGTGACCCACTTTTGAACTTGACCTAGATATCATCAAGGTGAACATTCTGACCAATTTTCATGAAGATCTCATGAAATATATGGCTTCTAGAGAGGTCACAAGGTTTTTCTATTTTTAGACCTACTGACCTAGTTTTTGACCGCACGTGACCCAGTTTCGAACTTGACCTAGATATCATCAAGATGAACATTCAGACCAACTTTCATACAGATCCCATGAAAAATATGGCCTTTAGAGAGGTCACAAGGTTTTTCTATTATTTGACCTACTGACCTAGTTTTTGATGGCACGTGACCCAGTTTCGAACCTGACCTAGATATCATCAAGGTGAACGTTCTGACCAATTTTCATGAAGATCTTGTGAAATATATGGCCTCTAGAGAGGTCACAAGGTTTTTCTATTTTTAGACCTACTGACCTAGTTTTTGACGGCACGTGACCCAGTTTCGATCTTGACCTAGATATCATCAAGATGAACATTCTGGCCAATTTTCATGAAGATCTTGTGAAATATATGGCCTCTAGAGAGGTCACAAGGTTTTTCTATTTTTAGACCTACTGACCTAGTTTTTGACGGCATGTGACCCAGTTTCAAACTTGACCTAGATATCATCAAGATGAACATTCTGACCAACTTTCATAAAGATCCCATGAAAAATGTGACCTCTAGAGTGGTCACAAGCAAAAGTTTATGGACTGACGCACGCACGCACGCACGCACGCACGGACGGACGACGGACGACGGACGCTGCGCGATCACAAAAGCTCACCTTGTCACTTTGTGACAGGTGAGCTAAAAATGTTGACGCAGGACGACGGACACTGGACCATCTACCTATACTAATAGCTCAACCTGAACAAAGTTCAGATGAACTAAAACATTGCTGTTACACAGGCAACATGACCTTTTTCCACTTCTGGTGGCTTGTACATGGTAATTTCAACAGTATCTAGTGTCTATGACAAACATAGAGAAAGGTCAGCATATGAAGTGTACATGAAACAGTAATACTACCACAAATACCTGTGTGCTCTGTGAGCTGTACCAAATGCATCATTGACATATACATCACCAAGTTTAGACAGAGAGGCTCTGAATTTCTCCACATTCTCTGCAGAAGCTTTCACCTAAAATGTACACATGTCAAACATAGTTTCTTTGTTGCATTCAGTATAGTGTTACTAAATTAACAGAAGTTAGCAAGAGAACCAGACAGGTGCCCAATATAATAATACTACCTTTCTCAAAACCAAAACAAAATCCAACAATAATAACTTCAGAAATTATAGGGAGGTTGTCCCAATACATGTACACTCTTGTAATAAATCATTGCTATTGACATACAGTTGCAATATGTTACAAATATGTACATTTTGTCTATTCCAAGAAAATATCAATGGTTTTTATCATAAAATAACTAGAGATGCTTTTGAGAAAAGCGCATGTCTCCCACAACTGCCTAATCATCTAAATAGTAAGTCAGTCTTTTATACTGTTGACTTAATCCACATGTGCATGCACTTTCTTGACACCAAAAAGACGCCTATACTACTAGTAGTATAGGCGCCGGTTTGGGGGCAAAACTGCGCAAGAAATCTGAGTGTTTTTGGTAACTCAAGGGCCATAATTCCGAAGTGCCTAGGCCGATTTGGCTAGTTATCGAACTTGGCCGAGTACTTATTGGCAGACACATTTTGTTGAAGTTTAGTGAAGATCGGATGAGAAATGTTCGACTTAGAGTGCAGACAAGCTTTGTGACACGCACACACACACACACAGGAGTAAATCAATATGTCTCCCACACCACTGTGTGGTGGGAGACATAATTCTGCAAAAAATGTTCATGAGCTTTTATTGAGGTCCAACACATGTGAGCTGTGCAACTTATAATATGCAATATTATAGAATTTATGACGTGTCTTCAAATTGTTATAACAACACATATTGTCAACATTTTTGTTAAATGCTCATATATATGTTAGTGTAATTTATCATTCTGAAGTCATGCTGCCAAATTTCAAATAACTGGCATCATTTGTTGTTAAACAGATTTCTTTTCCTGCATATGAGTGATCAAACACATCAACTGTAAAATGACAACATCAGAAGATGGCGTGGCACACCAGAAAGTTGTCAGATTCTGTGTAGAATACAGAATAACTCCTCCATATACTCCTGAAGAAGTAACAACATGCTGAGAGGCAATCGAATGTTTTGTGCTTACTAATTTTTAAGTGGCATCTAAGATAATCTAGGGGAAACAGCCCCCCAAAGCGACCAAAAAAGTGAGGCAGATACAAGTAGTAAATACAGACATTGGGCAAATGCAAGAAGCATCTAAAATTACAGAATGCTGAATCTGCACAACTGTACAGTAACTTATTTAAATGTACCAACAATTTATGACTGTCTCTTGTTCTTTTTGATGGGTTCCTCGGCCATCAAAGTGCATTGAGCATGCAGAGGAGTATTTTGAGAAAGGATGCATATCACACTATATGTGGTTGATGGTAATGATGTTACAACCTGTGCTGGTCACCACTATGTGTGGTTGATGGTAATGATGTTACAACATGTGCTGGCCACCACTATGTGTGGTTGATGGTAATGATGTTATCACGTGTGCTGGTCACCACTATGTGTGGTTGATGGTAATGATGTTACAAAGTGTGCTGGTCACCACTATGTGTGGTTGATGGTAATGATGTTATCACGTGTGCTGGTCACCACTATGTGTGGTTGATGGTAATGATGTTATCACGTGTGCTGGTCACCACTATGTGTGTTTGATGGTAATGATGTTACAACATGTGCTGGTCACTACTGTGTGTGGTTGATGGTAATGATGTTACGTGTGCTGGTCACCACTATGTGTGGTTGATGGTAATGATGTTACAAAGTGTGCTGGTCACCACTATGTGTGGTTGATGGTAATGATGTTACCACGTGTGCTGGTCACCACTATGTGTGGCTGATGGTAATGATGTTATCACGTGTGCTGGTCACTGATGGTAATGATGTTACAACATGTGCTGGTCACCACTATGTGTGGTTGATGGTAATGATGTTACAACATGTGCTGGTCACTACTGTGTGTGGTTGATGGTAATGATGTTACAAAGTGTGCTGGTCACCACTATGTGGGGTTGATGGTAATGATGTTACCACGTGTGCTGGCCACCACTATGTGTGGTTGATGGTAATGATGTTACAACATGTGCTGGTCACCACTACGTGTGCTTGATGGTAATGATGTTACAACCTGTGCTGGTCACCACTATGTGTGGTTGATGGTAATGATGTTACGTGTGCTGGTCACCACTATGTGTGGTTGATGGTAATGATGTTACGTGTGCTGGTCACCACTATGTGTGGTTGATGGTAATGATGTTACAAAGTGTGCTGGTCACCACTATGTGTGGTTGATGCTAATGATGTTACAAAGTGTGCTGGCCACCACTATGTGTGGTTGTTGGTAATGATGTTACAACATGTGCTGGTCACCACTATGTGTGGTTGATGGTAATGATGTTACAACATGTGCTGGTCACCACTATGTGTGGTTGATGGTAATGATGTTATAACATGTGCTGGTCACCACTATGTACTCTAATTTAAGACCATACAGAATCATAATTCTAAAATACATTTCCTTGTTATTTTCTGAGTCTACTTCTAAATGACCTGTTAAATGATTGTTAAAATCTTGTCAACTGAGATTAAGTTTTTTTCCATTTCAAATGGCTTGATTTAATGGGACAATCCTCTTAGCCTTTTCAAAATCTTTAATCTACAATCTTTATCAACTTTGTAGCTAGAAGCAATCCTGCAATATAATAAATGAGTAGGCTGACACATTCTCTAGCAATTGACAAGCAATATTTGTCTGCCGCAGCTTCAGTGGTCATAAATCAAGTAATCAACACTGAATAAAGCAAAGAGAATAAAATGTTATTCCCATGACAAAAACTATACCTTCTTTCCTTCGGCATCCAGTCCCTTACCCTCTTCTTCAACGTGAAATCGGAGGTTCTCCAAGAGAATGACAGAGCCTGGAGCTGGGTCAGCACAGGCAGCTTCCACATCAGTACCAACACAGTCTGATAGGAATTGCACTGATCTGATAAAAACATTTCATGTAAGTGATATATTTCAACTTCTCTGCTTACAAAACAAATTTCTAGGGACATTTTTCTCAAAACATATTGCATGCCAATACAACATCATCTTCAAAGGGGGCCAATATACTAACAATGTTTATAAATCCAGAGTTCAAATTTAAGCTCACATACTAACAAAATGCGAGTACATTTTGAACAAGAGCTGTCACAGGAGACAGTGCGCTGACTCCAATGGTTGATGAAGATATTTAGTCTGTGTCAAATTGTCTGAAAATAAGAGTTTGTGATTTTTTTGCTATATTTTATGAAGTTGTGTTTCTTTGAAAGTTTAAACACCCAACCTCTCAAAATCTATTGGTAACATTTTTTATCATCATTTTGGTGGCCATCTTGATTTCAAAATGGTCTCAGAGCAGTGCATGACCGAGTGCTTAAATGCATTCCTTTACCATTCAGAGCTGGACATTGACTTTCAAATCACTTTGCCACCACTTATGTTAGGTTGAAATCCTTCAAGTGACGTAAAATTCTTTCAGTTAAGTTAGCAATGCTTACCCAGGCATCTGCCCATGCCTATAATGGCAGGCGCCTGGGCCTTCATTTACCATTCAGAGCTGAAAAATTGCCATATTCCTAAATTGTTTTGGTGGGACATAAACCCTAAAATTAAACAAAACTTCAAGGACCATTCTTGTAGACAATTCTTATGTTGTACATAATCATATATGTTTTAAGTTTTACATCACACTGACACAGTGCAGGATAAATAGCAACTTTCTATTCTGTAATTGTTGAGAAAGACTTATATGCCCTTCTTGGCATTATTTCGGGCCTATGTGGACAGCTGGTTGAACCGCTGTCCTTCCGCAAGCAGGCTCACTCAGAATGACTCATATGATGACCAAAGAAGGGCTCAAACCCTCAGAGACTATGGTCCAGTGATTTGATACCGACATCCTTCACCACTTGGCCACAGAGGTACTTTGCTAGACTAGACGACCTGTTAAGACTGTCAAAAATAAAACATTATTTACATTTCTGTAAAATGTCATGTGTTATTCAATGAGTTAATTATGATTATTTTAAAATAATAAGGTTCCACATTATAAAGTAGAAAGATATTCCCTTCTTTTCTTGCATTAATGGTTTTCAGTTTTTAATACATGTAGTAAATTATTTACATATAACTAGGTACCGGTATTCAATTTGTATGTCAATAACATCATTTTAAATGTAGAAAAAGTTCGACATTAACTGGACCAAGTTGAATGATATATAATTACAAAAGAGGACCAAAGGCGTTGAATTTTGGAAGAATAAAGTGAAGTAACAATGTAAAACTCGGTGATGCTCAGCCAGAGTCAATCTTAACTAGAAATGGAAATATTTATACATTTCAGCATGTGTAGTAAAACTTTTCCTCATCTCAGGTATTTCATACAATACTAAAGACACCTTTCAGATGTGGTTGCTTACCATTTCTTAATACCACATAATGTCAAGGAAGTAAAGGCACTTCAGTTTTGTTCTGCCGTATTTTCTTTCTAGTCTCAATAGATAGTCGACATTTCAAGAAATAGTTAAAACAACCTGGTAAATACAATATAGAAAGGAAGTTGATTCGAAGATTAATTCCCTTACAAGCTTACTAAGGTCCAACAATGTTATTGCCATATCCACAGTTGGCAAGCCATTAAGCTTGCCTTGTTGAACAAATGTTTACATGTATTTAATTGTAAGTGGTAGCAAATCCAATTCATATACATTTTGTAGATGTCTGGGACTATACTAGTCACAGCTAGAATGAAAGAGTTATCAGATACATTGAGTGTGTGAGGTAAAGGGTTGGGATGGAATTCATCACATTTCAAACAGAATAAGCTTATCTTTATCCAAATTTAGATGCACACATGTTACACCCACAAGTTCATATGCTGAAAATTGGCTATTAACAATGCTTGTTTTTGTAAAGCTGCAGAAAGACTATTTAAGTCATATCTTACTATTATACTTAAAGTAATTCAAAACTGCTAGAGCTAATTTATGTTGCCTTCTACAACAGTATCCCATTTATGACACTGTCATATTTTATTTGTAGCAGGCTTCCTGTATTAGATTTTGGAAAAGCTGCACTCTTACATGTAAAGAGTGTTCTAGTGACAATGATGTTTAAATGAAAAGACAATCAGATAACAACTCTAATTTCATCACCCTTATCCATATGTGTTTTCTCACACTACAATAGGTATTCATTGTAGCGGGGACTTTTTTCTACATCCTGTCAATGTCTTTAGATAACTGATACTATGTTTAAGTTGAATGTCTTAAGCATGTATTTGGATAAATATACTATTTCTTTTACAGAATGACCACATTTTACCATGTAAAAATTAGATGTATAAAAAAGACGATTTTCTACCTATAATTTCATTTGAAAATTACGTTTTTCATATAATAAAATCAATACTTGACTAAAACTTTAAAGAAACGTTATAAATACACTCCTTTACTATTTAGAAATATAATTAGAAAAACAGGTTTATTTTAAGGCTAGATTGAATATATAAGGGCATACTAACTGAAATGTAGCAGCCATTTTGAAATTCAAGATGGCCACCACACTGATGGCCGAAAAAAATGTTACCAATGGAATTCTTAAAAAGTATCACATAAGCTTTCATAAAAACATAACTTTTCAAAATATAGGAAAAACAAGAGCTCGTCGAACACGAAAAGCCGCACCCCCACCCCCCTCCAACCCTCCCGGATCCATTCAGTAATTGCACAAGGAACAGAAATTATATGCTCACTGTAAACAAAAGTTCTACCATTCTGGTCTAATCTAACCTTGACCTTTGACCTATTAACCTTACAAGAGATCACAGAGTGATCTTGGCACCGACCACTGAGCCATTTTTGAATGTCCCAAATTTCAAGACTAGCTCAAGATCAAAATCAAGATCAAATTTCATTTCAGTACAAAACACTGTGCATGTGGTCCAAATTTGAAAACTGTGGCCTGAGAAATGTGAAAGTAGGTCACTTGATCAATTTCAAGGTCAAAGTTCATTTCGGTAGACAGAACTATGCATGTGCTTCAAATTTGAAGGCTGTAGCTTGAGAAATGTGAAAGTAGGTACTAGGTAAAAATGTTAAATTCCAATTCAGAACACAAAAATATGCAAGCAGTCCAAATTTGAAGCCTGTACCTTCAGAAATGTGAAAGTAGGTCACTAGGTCAATCTCAAGATCAAAGTTCATTTCGGTACACAAAGCTATGCATGTGGTCCAAATTTGAAGGCTGTAGCTTGAGAAATGTGAAAGTAGGTCACTAGGTCAAAATCAAGGTCAAATTTTATTTCGGAACAAAACTACGCATGTGGTCCAAATTTGAAGCCTGTACCTTCAAAAATGTGAAAGTAGGTCACTAGGTCAATAACAAGGTCAAAGTTTGTTTCGGTACACAAACCTATGCATGTGGTCCAAATTTGAAGGCTGTAGCTACAGAAATGTGAAAGTAGGTCACTTGGTCAAGATCAAGGTCAACTCATGTCAAGGTTCATCTTGTCACTCAAAACAATACATGTGGTCCAAATTTGAATGACGTAGATTATAGACATGAAGATTCTTAGTTTTTCCCTATAGAAGTCTATATGAACCATGTGACCCTCGGGGTGGGGCCATATTTGACCCTAGAGGGATAATTTGAACAAATTTGGCAGAGAACCACTAGATGATGCTACATTACAAATATCAAAGCCCTAGGACCTGTGGTTTTGGACAAGAGGTTTTTCAAAGTTTTTTCCTATATAAGTCTATATAAACCATGTGACCCCAGGGGTGGGGCCATATTTGACCCCAAGGAAATAATCTGAACAATCTTGGTAGAGGACCACTAGATTTTGCTACATACCAAATATCAAAGCCCTAGGCCATGTGGTTTTGGACAAGAAGATCAGAAACCATTTAACTGTTCCTGGCAAATGTCACCTTGTCCTTTGACCTAATGACCTCAAAATCAACAGGAGTCATCTACTAGTCATGACCAACCTCACTATCAATTTTCTTGACACTAGGCCTAAGCATTCTTCAGTAATTGCCTTGAAACCACTTTACTGTTCCTGGTCACTGTGACCTTGACCTTTGTCATACTGACCTCAAAATTGATAGGAGTCATCTGCTGGTCATGACCAACCTCCCTATCAACATTCATGATCCTAAGCCCAAGAGTTCTTAAGTTGTCATCCGGAAACCGTTTTACTGTTCAGGGTCACTGTGACCTTGACCTTTGACATACTGACCTCAAAATCAATAAGGGTCATCTGCTGGTGATGACCAACCTCCCTATTAACTTTCATCATCCTAGGCCCAAGCGTTCTTGAGTTATCATCCGGAAACCGTTTTACTAATCAGGATCACTGTGACCTTGACCTTTGATATACAGATCTCAAAATCAATAGGGGTCATCTGCTGGTGATGACCAATCTCCCTATCAACTTTCATGATCCTAGGCCCAAGCATTCTTGAGGTATCATCCGGAAACGGATTGGTCTACATACAGACCGACCAACCGACAGACCGACATCTGCAAAACAACTTCGAAGGGGGGCATAAAAATCACAGGATTACGATTTGCCACATCTAATTGCACAATAGCTTGAGTCTGTGTCAAAAATGCAAAGTAATAAGAGAGGTAAAGACAAAGTGCATCAAAACACTACATAGTATGGTTCTAAGCAAAAAGGGGCATAATTCATAAAATATTGGTGCAAGAGTTATGGCCCTTGTGTCATATGATGTGGGTGATGATGTTGAACAATTACTTTAAGTTTGAATCAAATCCATTTTGGAATAACAGAGATAGAGTGGAAGGGCATTAAAGCTTTAACCTGAAATACTAAGTAAAAAGGGGGGATAATTTATGAAATATTGGTACTAGAGTTATGGGCCTTGTGTCATATGATGTGGGAGATGATGTGGAACAAGAAAATTCAGTTTGAATCAAATCCATTAAGGAATTACTGAGATAGAGTGGAAGTGCATAAAAACTTTAAACTGAAATTCTAAGTAAAAAGGGGGGATAATCCATGAAATATTTGTGCCAGAGTTATTACTCTTGTGCCATATGATGTAGGTGATGATGAGGAACAACTATTTTAAGTTTGAAGGAAATCCATCAAGTTATAACAAAGATAAAGAGAAAGTGCATCAAAACTTTAACCAAAGTGCAGACGCGGAAGAACGTCGACGCCGGGTCGTGTAGGATAGCTCTCCATACTTTGTATAGTCGAGCTAAAAATGCAAGTTACTTTTGCCCAAACTCACAAAATTTTGCATGTACAAAATCTCAAATAGAAATAATGACGGTTTAATTTCTTTTAACTTTCAGCATTGATCTGCTGTAAATATGCATTTAATGATGATGTTTCACACAGTACGCACTGATGACCTTTTTACATAGCGCGTGGACTGTTTGCAGCAAATTGATATTTCATTTACCCAGTAACTACCAGTATGCGTGCGCACCGTATTTGATGGGAAAAAAAGTATTTTGTACTACGCTTACTGGTAGTGTTATGGAAGACAGAGCCATGTTAAGAAAATCGTACATAGAAAAATATGCAGTTTCCAGAAGCCCAGTTGTCATTCATGGTAGTGTGTTTACCACACATGCGAAAATGAGGTGTGACGTGTATTTAAGTGGTTTACGTGTTTCTACTGTACATCCATCCCTAACAAATGTTACTTTCATCTGTCATGCTGCCTCTGTGAGTGTTCTAGCTAAAATGTTTATGTTTTGAAAATGACTAACAAGGGCAACTTTGTGTCCCCCACAAAAATATAATAAAAATTTTATCATTTCAAAGGGAGGTAAGTAGTACACAAATGAAATGCATGACATATATATTTTACTAATTCAATTACATGACAGAAAGTTAATACCAGTGTTGATCAATTCAGAGCTGTACTACGTATTACCCTAATGTATTGCAATCATTATAACGCTGTATTTACCTATATATACAACAAGGCAGTCTGAAAGACAGCTAAATCCCCGCCACAGTTATGAATGTTGAAAGGGTAAACCTTTGACCCTGAGCTGTGACCTTGACCTTGAACTGACATGGCTGACTCATGAAATATGCACATCGTCTTGATGAGGTGATTATTTGACCCAGATTTTATGAAAATCCTTCAAGGGGTTTAGAAGATACAGATCTCAAACCTTTGACCTTGAGTTGTGACCTTGACCTTGAATTGACATGGCTGACTTATGAGTTCTTGATGAGGTGATCATGAGACCCAAGTTTGATGAAAATTCTTGAAGGGTTTTAGGAGATACAGAGTGGACAAAAATTGAAAGCTCAAACCTTAGACCCTAAGGTGTGACCTTGACCTTAAGCCTGCATGGCTGTCTCATGAGTTCTGCACATCATCTTGATGAGGTGATAACTTGACCAAGGTTTCATATGAATCCTTCAGGGGGATTAGGAGATACAGAGCGGACACAAAATGGAAGACTCAAACCTTTGACCCCGAGTTGTGACCTTGACCTTGACCAAACATGGCTGACTCATAAGTTCTGCACATCCTCTTGTTGAGGTGATCATTTGACCAAAGTTTCATGAAAATCCTTCAAGGAGTTTAGGAGACACAAAGCAGACACAAAATGGAAGGCTCAAACCTTTGACCTTGAGTTGTGACCTTGACATTGAGCCGACATGGCTGACTCATGAGTTCTGCACATCGTCTTGATGAGGTTATCACTTGACCTCAGTTTCATGAAAATCCTTCAAGGGGTTTAGGAGATACAGAGCGGACACAAAATGGAAGGCTCAAACCTTTGACCTTGAGTAACTGTTGTGACCTTGACCTTGAGCCAACATGGCTGACTCATGAGTTCTGCACATCTTCTTGATGAGGTGATCATCTGACCTAAGTTTCATGAAAATCCTTCAAGGGGTTTAGGAGATATGGAGCGGACACAAGTGTTACGGACAGACGGACAGAAGGACGGACGGACGGAGACCATTCCTATAACCCCCCACCACTCGTTATAACTTGTGACTGGGTTTGCATTCTGGAATTTACAATCTTAATAGCTTTTTATAACTATCAATACCAATCTTCTTACTTTCAACATAATTTCGTTTTTTAAACTAGAGCTGCTTTTGAGAAAAGGCGCATGTCTCCCACAACTGCCTAATCATCTGAATAGTTAAGAGTCAATCATGCACCAATGACTTAAGAGTGCAGATACTGGCATCAACAATGCACCAATGACTTAGAGTGCGGATACTGGCATCTGTGTACAGAGCAATTTTCGGTAATTCCATAATTCCGAAGTGCCTGGGATAATTTGGCTAGTTATCGAACTTGGCCGAGGACTTATTGGCAAACACATTTTCTTCAAGTTTGGTGAAGATTGGATGAGAACTGTTTGACTTAGAGTGGACACGATTTGTGATAGACAGATGGACACCTGGACACAGACAGTGGTGTGGGAGACATAAAAAAAATGAAAAATCCCAGGACTGCAGAGTAGTATACCAAACTGGGAAAACATTGGAATATATCGGATATCATAATCACTGTGGGGAAACGGACACTGGATATAGCTCAGAAGGTGATAAGTAAACAGACAAATGTGCAGTTGTTTTTCTTTACCAGAGGTAAGATCTTGCTGTATTAACGCTTACCTATTTTATCCACAAATGAAACCAGTGTTTGAACTAATAGTAGAGATGGTACCTAAGGCTACGTATTCAACACCAACAACAACAAATCAAGTGCAAAACTGAAGTGCAAATCTCTTATCTCACGCTAGCAATATTTTAACACAGCACCGTGCAGTAAACACGGGAACTTTTGACAGCGACATAGGCTTCGTTGTTTTGGTGGATTAGCTAAACAAAGGTGACTGTCATTTCTTTTTAACTAACACAACTATCTTATTTGTACTAAAGAACGTCTGCGTTATATTAACAGAAGTTTCTATAACGGTAGATTCCACAAGGTAAATGTGATTTCGCATGTGCAAATTAGGTCCATTTGTAAACACAAGGTGCGTGTCATAAAAAGTGAAATAACTTCTTTCGGTACAGTTTTTGGTATGGTTTTGGTGTGACCATCAGATATAATATACACTTTTATATCGCTCTGTTTTTAACTCGTACATTTTTAGGCCTTGATTTTTCTTGGCAAACGAATTTTGTAAAATGTAGAGGGATTCGATAAAATTATAGTCTATTTATATTTTTTCTCACGAATAATGTTTTCTTTCCTATGATCATACCATACCTGTAAATTATCGGTAGTAATGAATAAAATAAATTTTCTTTGAATAAGTTCGTTTGGAAATGTATGAATTTTTTGTCTGGAAATTTATTCATAGACCTTGAAGAAAACTATATGTTTGCGAGACACATCCGAATCTATGCATACTTTGTTCAGAGAACTTAATAGTCCTAGAAGAGTTATCTGTCACTGGCTTCACTTTTCCAAGTAGGACCAACTTTTTCGGATTAAATATTGCCTTTCAGCATGAAATGAAGTACGAAAGTTAAACCATTATATAATTGAGCCACTCCTGTATTAATTTTTCAACAGAAAGTAGTATCAGATGCAATCTGAATTTCTAGGTACCATCTCTACTAATAGCTGAAGGCTAAATTTTGACAATGGTGTATTGGATAATGCTTATGATTTAGCAGAGCATGAAAAATGTTACTTCAAATTTCAGATGATCCCCTCAAAATTCACAGAATTTTGACAAAATATTGTTATTTTAAAGAAATATTTCCAATAAATAAAAATTCTGAATTGTACCAATTTTCAAGCATAAGCTAAACTTTTTATTGTAAGAACTGGCAATGTAACTTTTAAACTATTAAAGATAAACCCTTATAAATGTTTACAATACTGTACTGGGGATAGCCGTAATATGTACTGAGAATAGTTTCCATGTTGACAAATGTGTACTGAGGATAGCATGCAAAATGGGACAAAAACCCTGTATTGTGATTGATAGTAACACTGTTTATGTACAATATATGTCTATTTCAAGCTTTTTTCGTTTACTCCAGTCTTTAGAAATATTTTAACCATACGTACGTCTAATACTAGTATCCAAATGTTGCGCAAATTATTCGACAAATTACTAGGTCTTACCACAATTAGATGACAAATAAGACATAGATCTATAAAACGATCCAAGATATTGCCGGCTACAGTTTGATCTATGTTATCGTTACTTGCAATTTTTTTCGTGAATTTCAGAAAAAAATGTACCTACGTGATTTTACAAAGCAATACCATATATAACAAACACCACATAAATTCTATGGCCATATGTTTTGAGTTCCTCGATAAATCAGATTTAAACTTGATACCGCATTTCAAATATTCAAATATTTGCGACTCAAACGTTGATGCTTATGAAACCACACTATTGTTAACTAATCTATACAAACTCAATATTGTTTACCCAATCTTAACTGATTTGAAAAAGGTTACTTATTTTTCTGGACAAAATCAATTTACATTGAATTGCAAATTGCGTATAAGAAACTAAGAGAAGTAACTCGGACTATCAGAACCCCACCTGTGAAATTCAATGCAAAATCTACTCAATATGACCAACAATTGCAGGTATTGCTCTTGAAGGCTGAACAGTCAGACAAGTGGACGAAAAGACAGACGAGCATGAAGATTAAATAAGTTATCCTGACCTTGAACTTGACCCCAATGACCTCATATACAATCCCAACCTTGGTTTTTCTATCAGCTACCAGTAGGCCAAGTTAAATTTCAATACATCAATGCAAACTGAAGTTACTGAGCGGAAACCATTTTCTCTATTTTTAGCAACAGCGACCTTGACCTTGACCCAAATGACCCCAAATGCAATAATACATAATTTATTTTAGGTCGACTGTGAAGGAAGTTCTTCAACTCATATTAATCACTCTCGACACCTCATTCCTGATGGAATCCATCGCCACAAGGGTATGAGAGAAGAGGCCAGTTTCCCTTTTAATGCTGAGCGCCAAGCAAGGGAGCTACTGGAACCATTTCTCATGTCTTTGGTAAAAATTGGAGGTACCATTCATCTTGTACCACAAAAAAGTTGTCTCCATTTTTCCCTAAGGCCAATAATAAAAAAGTTACTAAATAAGCTATTTATAGTAACATAAAAGGGAAGTAATTAAAACAAAAATTATTGTAAGTGAACAAAAGAAGGATCTGCCAAATAAAAACAAGAGCACTGCAATGCAACGCAAATGCAGAGCAATATATACACAAAACAGTCATATGACCTTTGACCCCTAAGTGTGACCTTGACCTTGAAGTGAGCCATCCGCACCCTGTGCTCTGCACGTCGTTTCGATGAGGTGAACATTTGTGTCAGGTTTCTTTGAAATCCTTCAAGGGGTTCAAGAGTTACAGAGCGGAAGGGAAATTGCTAACCAACAGACAGACGGACACCGAGGCGATAAAATAAAACGTCCCATCGGGCGTATAAAAAGGAATCGAGATCTTATAGTGATACAAGTTATGTGCAAGTTTGGTTAAAATCAAATTATAAATGAAGCTGCTATTTTGCAGACAAGGTCAAAGTAGCTAATTTTGGCCCTTTTTGGGCCCGTAACTCTGGAACCCATTATGGGATCTGGCCGGTTCAAGAAAGGAACCAAGATCTTATGGTGACACAAGTTTTGTGCAAGTTTGATTAAATTCAAATCATAAATGAAGCTGCTATTGTGCAGACAAGGTCAAAGTAGCTAATTTTGGCCCTTTTTGGGGCCGTAACTCTGGAACCCATTATGGGATCTGGCCGGTTCAAGAAAGGAACCAAGATCTTATGGTGACACAAGTTTTGTGCAAGTTTGATTAAATTCAAATCATAAATGAAGCTGCTATTGTGCAGACAAGGTCAAAATAGCTAATTCTGGCCCTATCAGGGGCCATAACTCTGGAACCTATTATGGGATCTGGCCGGTTCAAGAAAGGAACCAAGATCTTATGGTGACACAAGTTTTGTGCAAGTTTGGTTAAAATCAAATCATAAATGAAGCTGCTATTGTGCAGACAAGGTCAAAAAAACTAATTTTGACCCCTTCAGGGGCTATAACTCTGGAACCCATAATGGTGCTTCTGACCAAGTTTGATGAAGATCCATCAAGCGGTTCATGAGAAGAAGTTGTTTCAAGGTATTTTTATTTTCAGCCCTAGCAGCCCCTAAAAGGGGCCAAGTGCCCCCATTTGAACAAACTTGAGAAAGACCTTATAATGATGCTACAGACCAAGTTTGATGAAAATCTATCAAATGGTTCATGAGAAGAAGTCGTTTAAAGGTATTTCTACCCTAAAAGGGGCCCAAGTGCCCCCATTTGAACAAATTTGGGAGAGGACCATATAACGATGCTACAGACCAAGTTTCATGAAGATTCATCAAGTGGTTCATGAGAAGAAATCGTTTAAAGGTATTCTATTTTTAACTCTAGCAGCCCTTAAATGGGGCCAAGTGCCCCCATTTGAACAAACTTGATAGAGGACCATATAATGATGCTAAAGACTAAGTTTGATGAAGATCAATCCAGCGGTTCATGTTAAGAAGTCGTTTAAACATATTTCTATTTTTAGCTCTAGCGGTTGGACAGAGTTACGTACTCTTACCTACAGATAAAGACTGTCATAATAAACAAGTGTTCAAAGTTTCAAAGCCATATGTCAAATAGTTTTGACAAAACGGGGACTTGTACAGACTGAACCAATTTCCAAGTCCAAAAAGTTACATAATTCAGCCGAAATACTTGACAGAGTTATGTACTCTTGCTTACAGGTAGAAAAGACAGTTATAACTAGAGCTGCTTTTGAGAAAAGCGCATGTCTCCCACAACTGCCTAATTATCTAAATCTTTTTATACTGTTTACTCACTATAAATATACCTTTGAAGAGTAAAAAGGCTGATTTTGGGTAAATCAAGGGCCATAATTCTGAAATACCTTGGGCGATTTGGCGAATTATTGAGCTTGGTCGAGGATTTATGGTCAAACACATTTTGCTCAAGTTTGGTGAAGAATGAGCAAAAAGGCAGATTTTCAGTAATTCAAGGGCCATAATTTTGAAGTGCCTATGCCAATTTGGCTATTTATCGAACCTGGCCAAGGATTTATGGTCACAAACATCTTGTTCAAGTTTGGTGAAGATCAGATGAGAAATATTCGACTTAGAGTGCAGACAAGAGTAAAAAGGCCAATTTTCGGTAATTGAAGGGCCATAATTCCGAAGTGCCTGGGCCGATTGGGCTAGTTATCGAACTTAGCCAAGGACTTATGGTCAAACACATTTTATTCAAGTTTGGTGAAGATGAGAAATGTTTGACTTAAGAGTGCGGACAAGATGAATGGTTTTTGGTGCATGTTTGAGAATGAATACTTCAGCATTTTTATGAATCTAGGTGATTAATTATTATCAAGCGCCATAATTCCGAAGACCCTAGGCCGATTTGGCTAGTTATCGAACTTGGCCGAGGACTTATGGGCAAACACATTTTGTTCAAGTTTGGTGAAAATCGGATAGAAATGTTCGACTTAAGAGTGCCGACAAGGGGAATGGTTTTTGGTGCATGTTTGAGAATGAATACTTCAGCATTTTATGAGTCTGATTCATTAATTATTGTCAAGGGCCATAATTCCGAAGAGCCTGGGCCAATCTGGCTAGTTATCTAACTTGGCCGAGGTCTTATGGTCAAACACATTTTGTTCAAGTTTGGTGAAGATCAGATGAGAAATGTTTGACTTAGAGTGCAGACAAGCTTTGTGACAGACAGACACACAGACAGACTGACAGATACACAGACACGAGTAAATCAATATGTCTCCCACACCACTGTGTGGTGGGAGACATAATAAACAAGTGATAAAAGTTTCAAAGCCATATGTCAAACAGTTAACACAAAATATAAACTGGTACGAAAATCTGTACCGAGATTTGTAAGTTAAAAAGGGTCATAATTCAGACAAAATGCTTGATTGAGTTGTGTACACTTGTCTAATACTGGTCATGGTGATGGTACACAAGTGTTGAAAGTTTCAAAGCCAAAAGGTTTTGTCAAAATGTGGACTGGTACGAAAAACTTAACCAAGGTGTGACGCTAACGCCGTGTTGAGTAAAACAGCTCTACTTATTCTTCGAATAGCCGAGCTAAAAATTAAGAAGGGATTTTGTTTGAAGATTTTTCTACTTTTAACTCTGATAACCCATCAGTGCAACAAAGTGAGACCGTAAAACAATTTGGGAAGAGCATCCCAAGAAGTTCATCAATTTCCAACAGATAGTTACAGAGATGTTTCTTAAAGGAAATGTCCAAGGACAATAGAAGGACAGACAGATAGACAGATAGTGTGTGATCACAACAGCTCACCTTGAACTTATTTATAATTCTCTTTTGTGTAGTAAATCATTTTACATGCATTAATGAAGATTTATTAAGAAACTGTATTGTCCTAGTGATTATCAGATTTTGTTCAGTTGCTATCTGAGAATAAGTATCTTTCATTTTATTTTTTTCCTCAGTTTTTACCAAAATGTCAAGGGTATGGGTCATCTTTCAAAAACATGAAAAAATATCTTGAGCTTACCCCCAAAACAACAGAGACCTTCCTCTAGTGGTACTTAGTCATGGGCTCAGTGTTATGATATTTTCTGATCCTTTTCATATCTTAAGTTTGAAATGTGTTCCTATTTCTGAAACTCAAGAAATGAAGAAAGTTGCTTCAAGTTACACTGGGCCTGTGACTTTTACCTTTAAAATCAAGGTTCTTTTTCAAGTGGAACTTAGTCACTGTGTAAAGTTTGAAAGCCACTGCTATTGCACAGAAATGAACAAGTTAATAGAAATTACCTTTTGTCCTTGTAGCTTTGAACCACTGATCCCCAAAAGCAACGAAGTTTGGAAACTATTAATACTGGAATCTGACTGGAACTAGGAAAGAAAATAAGCATGAATACATACCTTCCTAGCTCTTTCTCTAACTCTGCTGTTACAGGTTTCATGGAGTATTTGTCCTGTTTCCGCCCATCTGGTCTACCTAAATGGCTCATCAGCACCACAGATTTGGCTTCTTTGTCAAGCACATACTTAATTGTTGGCACAGCCGCTTTAATTCTTAAATAAAAGAAAAATCAAAGTAATTTAATGAGTAAGAAAATTAAAATCTAAATAACTGACGAAAAACTTAACAGAATAACTTTATTTCAAACATGTAAGCCATTTTGTTAATGGTAGGGGTGTGGGGGGTGGTGGGGGTGGGGGTTAAATCCTGACTTGTTTTGCTTGAAAAAAATATTCTTGCTTGAACATATTGAAAAAAAAATTTCCTCACTCCCAAATCACTGAAAAAAAATTTCTGGCTCCAAGTCAGATTATAAAACAAGAGCTGTCACAAGAGACAGCACGCTAAAATGACTATTTCGATGCTGGATAGTGAAACTGGTCACATCTGAGGAAGCTGGAGCTGTCACTGGAGTGTTATGACTCCAATGTGGATAAAGATATTGGACAATAGCTTAAGATATCTGTGTCAAATGTATTGAGTAATAACAGAGATAAAGATAAAGTGTATCAAAATATTTAATGAGTATAAAAAGGACATAATTAATGCAAACTTTCTGCAACAGTAATGCACTCTGTGTCATATAATGTCACAAATTATGTAGCCTAACCACTTAAAGTTTGAATAAAATCTATTTGGTAATAACTGAGATAGAACAAAAGTGCATCACTACTTGAACCTGAAATATAAGAAACAAGAGGGTCATGATGACCCTGGATCGCTCACCTGAGTAATATGAGCTACATGTTTCAAATGTCAAACTGATGATAAAATATTAAGAAAGTCAGTAGGTCACATTCATGGTCAATGAAATTCAGTTTTACGAATTGTGTGCAAAACTGTGTATGTCATCAAAATTTCAAGGCTGTATCTTAAAAAACAAGAAAGTAGGTCAGTAGGTCAAGGTCACAGTCAAGTGACATCATATTACTTGGGGTCATCAAGTAATTATAATTAAACAGTCTAGGCAATAGGATCAGATGATTTTTTAAGTATTTTTCCTATATAACTCACATAATAATTAAGTGACCCAAGGGCGGGGCCTCTTTTAACCCCAGGGGCATAATCTGAACAATTTTAGTAGAGGACTACTACACAATGCACCATACCAAATATCAAAAGCCTAGGTCGAATGGTTTCAGACAAGAAGATTTTTAAAGCTTTTTCCTATACAAGTCTATATAAAACTTGTAAGAGCGTTGGTCTACGGATCGCGGGGTCGCGAGTTCGATCCTCGGGCGGGGCGTATGTTCTCCGTGACTATTTGATAAACGACATTGTGTCTGAAATCATTAGTCCTCCACCTCTGATAATTCATGTGGGGAAGTTGGCAGTTACTTGCGGAGAACAGGTTTGTACTGGTACAGAACCCAGGAACACTGGTTAGGTTAACTGCCCGCCGTTACATGACTGAAATACTGTTGAAAAACGGCGTTAAACCCAAAACAAACAAACAAAACAAAACTATATAAAACTTGGGACCCCCAGGGCAGGGTCTCTTTTCACCTAAGGGGTACAATTTGAACAATTTTGGTTGAAGACCATAAGACAATGCTATAAACCAAATATCAAAGGTCAAAGTGTTGTGATTTCAGACAAGAAGATTTTTAAACTTTTTTTCCTATATAAGTCTATGTAAAACTTGGGACCCCAGGGCGGGGCCATATTTGACCCGAGGGGGATAATTTGAATAATCTTGGTAGAGGACCACTAGATGATGCTACATACCAAATATCAAAGCCCTAGGCCATGTAGTTTTGTACAAGAAGATTTTCAAAGTTTTCCGTATATAAATCTATATAAACCATGTGACCCCCGTGGCAGGGCCATATTTGGCCCTAGGGGGATAATTTGAACAATTTTGGTAGAGGACCACTAGATGATGCTACACACCAGATATCAAAGCCCTAGGCCCTGTGGTTTTGGATAAGAAGATTTTTAAAGTTTTTCCTTTCGGTTGCCATGGCAACCAGAGTTCTGCATGGAATTCAATTCTTTGAACAATTTTAAAAGGGGGCCACCCAAGGATCATTCCTGTGAAGTTTGGTGTAATTCTGCCCAGTGGTTTTCAAGAAGAAATTTTTTTTAGAAATTGTTGACACACAACGCACTACGCACGATGCACGACTGACGACGGAAATCAAGCGGTCACAATAGCTCACCTGGTGACCTTAAAAGAGGGCATAGCACACAACATATTGGTGCTAGCATTGTGGATCTTGTGTCATATGGTGTGGGTGATGATGTGGAACAACCTTTTTAAGTTTGAATCAATTCCATTCAGTTACATTATATAACTACAGAGATATGGTGAAAAAGCACCAAAATCAAAGTGCAATTCTAAGCAAAAAGGGGACATAATACATGAAATATATTGGTGCAAGAGTTATGTCTCTTGTGTCATATGATGTTCATCATGATGTGGAATAACATTTTTAAGTTTGAATCTAATCCATTTGGTAACAAGGGGACCATGATGGTCCTGAATCGCTCACCTGTCCCCACATGAACTGAGTATGACGTCGTTATATTATATTATATTATTTGACATAGTGACCTAGTTTTTGAGCTCATGTGACCTAGTTCTGAACCTGAACTAGATATCATCAAGATAAAAATTCTGACCAATTTTTATGAAGATCCATTGAAAAATATGGCCTCTAGAGGTCACAAGGTTTTTCTATTATTTTACATAATGACCTAGTTTTTAAAGGCATGTGACCCAGTTTCCTGTTTTGTACTTCACCTAGATATCATCAAGGTGAACATTCTCACCAATTTTCATGAAGACCTCATGAAAAATTATGGCCTCCAGAGAGGTCACAAGGTTTTTCTATTTTTAGACCTACTGACCTAGTTTTTGACCGCATGTGACCCAGTTTCGAACTTGGCCTAGATATCATCCAAGGTGAACATTCTCAACAATTTTCATGAAGATCCGTTGAAAAATATGGCCTCTAGAGAGGTCAAAAGGTTTTTCTATGTTTAGACCTAGTGACCTAGTTTTTGACCACAGTTGACCCGGTTTCAAAACTGACCTAGATATCATCAAGATGAACATTCAGACCAACTTTCATACAGATCCCATGAAAAATATGGCCTCTAGGGTGGTCACAAGGTTTTTTATTATTTGACTCACTGACCTAGTTTATAACCGCATGTGACCCAGTTTCAAACTTGACCTAGATATTTTCAAGATGAACATTCTGACCAATTTTCATGCAGATCCAATGAAAAATATGACCTCTAGAGAGGTCACAAGGTTTTTCTATTATTTGACCTACTGACCTAGTTTTGGACCAGATGTGACCCAGTTTCGAACTTGACCTAGATATCATCAAGATGAACATTGTGACCAACTTTCATGCAGATCCCATGAAAAATATGACCTCTAGACAGGTCCCAAGGATTTTCTATTATTTGACCTACTGACCTAGTTTTTGACCGCAGTTGACCCAGTTTTGAACTTGACCTAGATATCATCAAGATGAACATTCTGATCAATTTTCATGCAGATCCCATGAAAAATACGGCCTCTACAGAGGGCACAAGGATTTTCTATTATTTGACCTACTGACCTAGTTTTGGATTGGACGTGACCCAGTTTCGAATTGGACCTACATATCATCAAGATGAACATTCTGACCATTTTTCATGCAGATCCCATGAAAAATATGACCTCTAGAGAGGTCACAAGGATTTTCTATTATTTGAATTACTGACCTAGTTTTTGATCGTAGTTGACCCAGTTTCGAACTTGACCTAGATATTATCAAGATGAACATTCTCACCAATTTTCATGCAGATCCCATGAAAAATATGACCTCTAGAGAGGTCACAAGGTTTTTCTATTATTTGACCTACTGACCTAGTTTCGGATCGGACGTAACCCAGTTTCGAACTTGACCTAGATATTATCAAGATGAACACTCTCACCAATTTTCATGAAGATCCATTGAAAAATATGGCCTCTAGAGAGGTCACAAGGTTTTTCTATTTTTAGACCTACTGACCTAGTTTTTGACTGCACGTGACCCAGTTTCGAACTTGACCTAGATATCATCAAGGTGAACATTCTGATTAACTTTCATAAAGATCCCATGAAAAATGTAACCTCTAGAGTGGTCACAAGCAAAAGTTTATGCACGCATGAACGCACGCACGCTCGCACGCACGCTCGCACGACGGATGCTGCGCGATCACAAAAGCTCACCTTGTCACTATGTGACAGGTGAGCTAACAATAGAAATAGAGTAAACGTGCATCAAAACTTTACCCTTAAATCTAAAGTAAAAAGTGGGATAATTCATAAAATATTGGTGCTAGAGTTATGGCCCATGTGTCAAATGATGTGGGTGATGATGTGGAACAACTACTTTAAGTTTGAATCAAATCCATTCAGTAATAACTGAGATAGAGTGAACGTACACCAAAACTTTAACCTAAAATTCTAAGTAAAAAGGGGGATAATTCATGAAATATTGGTGCAAGAGTTATGGGCCTTGTGCCTTATGATGTGAGTGATGATGTGGAATAACTACTTTAAGTTTGAAACAAATACATTAACTAGAAGATGCTTTTGTAAACAAGAGCTGTCTCCATAGGATTGACACATGCCCCCGATGACACTTTGAATGAATAGTTATGGCCGATGTTAGAGTTTAGGACCTTTGACCTACGGAGCTGGGTCTTGCGCGCGACACGTCGTCTTACTGTGTCACACATTCATGCGTAGTATTTTAAAATCCATACATGAATGACAAAGATATTGACCGGACACGCCCATCAATGCACTATCATGAAGAATGATCTTTAACGTCTAAATGTGACCTTGACCTTTGAGCTACGGACCCGGGTCTTGCGCGTGACACGTCGTCTTACTGTGGTACACATTCATGCCAAGTTATTTGAAAATCCATCCATCGATGACAAAGATATGGACCGGACACGCCCATCAATGCACTATCCTTTAATGTCTAAGTGTGACCTTGACCTTTGAGCTACGGACCTGGGTCTTGCGCGCGACACGTCGTCTTACTGTGGTACACATTCATGCCAAGTTATTTGAAAATCCATCCATCGATGACAAAGATATGGACCCGACACGAAAATTGCGGACAGACTGACAGACAGACAGACTGACAGACGGACAGACGGTTCAAAAACTATATGCCTCCCTTCCATGTTCAGACCCCTGTGACCTTGAACTTTAATGAGTGACCCCAAAATCAATAGGGGTCATCTACTCTGCATGTCAAATCATCCTATGAAGTTTCAACATTCTTGGTCAAGTGGTTCTCAAGCTATTGATTGGAAATGGTTTTTCATGTTCAGGCCCCTTTGACCTTGACCTTTAACAGAGTGACCCCAAAATCAATAGGGGTCATCTACTCTGCATGACCAATCATCCTTTGAAGTTTCAACATTCTGGGTCAAGTGGTTCTCAAGTTTCTGAATGGAATTTGTTTTCCATGTTCAGGCCCATGTGACCTTGACCTTTGATCAAGTGACCCTAAAATCAATAAGGGTAATCTAGTCTGCATGTCCAATCATCCTATGAAGTTTCAACATTCTGAGTTAAGTGTTTCTAAAGTTAATGACCGGAAATGGTTTTCCACGTTCAGCACCCTGTGACCTTGACCTTTAATAGAGTGACCCTAAAATAAATAGGGGTCATCTCCTCTGCATGACCAATCATCCTATGAAGTTTCAACATTCTGGGTCAGGTGGTTCTCAAGTTACTGACCGGAAATGGTTTTCCTTGTTCGGGCCCCCATGACCTTGACCTTTAACACAGTGAACCCAAAATCAATAGGGGTAATCTACTCTTCATGATCAATCATCCTATGAAGTTTCAACATTCTGGGTCAAGTGGTTCTCAAGTTATTGATCGGAAATGGTTTTCCATGTTCAGGTTCCTGTGACCTTGACCTTTGACGGAGTGACCCCAAAAACAACAGGGGTCGTCTACTCCATAAGTCCTGCCACCCTATGAAGTTTGAAGGTTCTAGGTCAAATGGTTCTCCACTTATTGATCGGAAATGAAGTGTGACGTACAGACGGACGGACAGGGCAAAACAATATGTCTCCCCCAGAGGGTGGGGAGACATAATTACAGAGATAAAGTGGAAGAACCAAGGTGCAGATGCAGAAGGACGCTGATGCCGACGCTGGGTCGAGTAGGACAGCTCTCCATACTTCTTACAGTCAAGCTAGAAATATATTTCCATTACTTTGAAAGCCATATTCTTTCCTCTGACATTGCTTTTAGACTTTATATGTTGTAATTACATAATAAGGTCAGTACAGACAATTCCACATATTTGAATACCGTTTATTGTAATACTCCGCTTAGGCCAGCATTTTTTTATTTTCTGGTTTACGGGATCGCCAACCCTATTTTTTGACAAAACAGAATGAAAATAAAAGGCATTTTCAGTACTTTCATTTTACCCGCCAACCGTCCATAACTGCTACTGTCAACAAGAGGGTCATGATGACCCTGCATCGCTCACCAGAGTAATATGAGCTACATGTTTCAAATGTCAAACTGATGATTTTTAGAATTTTTTTAGATTTTCCGATGTACAATCAAGTATACCCTGCGGCGGGGTCATGATTTGAACAAATTTTGTAGAAGTCTACTAGGCAATGTTACATGTGAAATATCTAAGATATAGGCCTTCTGGTTTATTTTCAGAAAATTTTTGAAGATTTTCCTATGTAAAATCAAGTGACCCCTGGGGCGGGGTCAATTTTGACCCCAGGGGTCATGATTTCAATAAATTTTGTAGAGGTCCTTTAGGCAATGCTACATGTGAAATATCTAAGCTGTAGGCCTTCTGGTTTATTTTTTAGAAAAATTTTGAAGATTTTCCTATGTAAAATCAAGTGACCCCTGGGGCAGGGTCAATTTTGACCCCGGAATCATGATTTGAAAAACTTTAGTAGAGGTCCACTAGGCAATGCTACAAGTCAATTTTTACCCCAGGGTCATGATTTCAACAAATTTTGCAGAGGTCCACTAGGCAATGCTACATGTCAAATATCTAAGCTCTAGGCCCTCAGGATTATTTTTAGAAATTTTTTGAAGATTTTCCTATGTAAAATCAATGCTACATGTGAAATATCTAAGCTCTAGGGCTTCTGGTTTTTGAGAAGAAGATTTTTTAACATTTTCCTATGTAAAATCAAGTGACCCCTGGGGCAGGGTCAATTTTGACCCCGGGGTCATGATTTGAATAAAATTGGTAGAGGTCTACTAGGCAATGCTTCACACCAAATATCTAAGCTCTAGGGCTTCTGATTTTTGAGAAGAAGATTTTTAAAGTTTTTCCTTTCGGTTGCCATGGCAACCAGAGTTCTGCATGGAATTCAATTCTTTGAACAATTTTCGTAGAGCTTCACCCAAGGAACATTCCTGTGAAGTTTGGATGAAATTGGCTTAGTGGTTTATGAGGAGATATTGTTTAAAGGAAAGTGTGGACGGACGGACGGCCGGATGCCGGACGGTGAGCATTCACAATAGCTCACCCCGAGCACTTTGTGCTCAGGTGAGCTAAAAATAAAAAGTTTAACTGTAAGGTAGAGGTTTTGTTTGATCAAGATCACCAGACGCATGAAAAATGGTGGCCTGCATGACTGTAAATTGTGTGAAATTAAATAGGAACAAGCAAATTCGATGAATTGGTATCCCCCGCCGAAAGGGTTTGTGGTGAGGAATGGCAAAAAGATATATCCAGCAAAAAGTTAAGGATGTTAATAAGAAACAAATAATTTCATTAGTCAAAATCAATTTAACAGAAAACAAATGTTTAACTAGAAAATGCTTTTGTAAACAAGAGATCACAGAGTGATCTTGGCGCCCACCAATGTGCCATTTTTGAGTGTTCCAAATTTCAAGACTTATTGACAAGCTCAAGGTCAAATTTCATTTCCGTACACAACACTGTGTATGTGGTTCAAATTCGAAAGCTGTAGCTTGAGAAATGTGAAAGTAGGTCACTAGGTCAATGTAAAGGTCAAAGTTTGTTTCGGTACATAAAACCATGCATATGGTCCAAATTTGAAGGCTGTAGCTTGAGAAATGTGAAAGTAGGTCACTGGGTCAAAATCAAGGTCAAATTTCATTTCGAAACACAAAACTATGCATGTGGTCCAAATTTGAAGCCTGTACCTTCAAAAATGTGAAAGTAGGTCACTAGGTCAATGTCAAGGTCAAAGTTTTTTCGATACACAAAACTATGCATGTGGTCAAAATTTGAAGGCTGTAGCTTGAGAAATGTGGAAGTAGGTCACTAGGTCAAAATCAAGGTCAAATTTCATTTCCGAACATGAAACTATGCATGTGATCCGAATCTGAAGCCTGTACCTACAAAAAATGTGAAAGTAGGTCACTTGGTCAATGTCAAGGTCAAAGTGTTTTCTGGTGCACAAAACTATGCATGTGGTCCCAATTTGAAGGCTGTATAGCTTGAGAAAATGTGAAAGTAGGTCATTAGGTCAAAATCAATGTCAAATTTCATTTCGAAACCAAAATTATGCATGTGGTCCAAATTTGAAGACTGTACCTTTAAAAATGTGAAAGTAGGTCACCAGGTCAATGTCAAGGTCAAAGTTTTTTCGATACACAAAACTATGCAGGTGGTCCAAATTTGAAGGCTGTAGCTTGAGAAATGTGAAAGTAGGTCACTAGTTCAAAATCAATGTCAAATTTCATTTTAAAACACGGAACTATGCATATGGTCCAAATTTGACGCCTGTACCTTCAAAAATGTGAAAGTAGGTCACAAGGTCAAAATCAAGGTCAAAGTTTTTTCCGGTGCACAAAACTATGCATGTCGTCCAAATTTGAAGGCTGTAGCAACAGAAATGTGAAAGTAGGTCACTAGGTCAAAATTAAGGTCAACTCATGTCAAGGTTCATCTGCCACTCAAAAATATACATGTGGTCCAAGTTTGAATGTTGTAGTTATTGACAAGAAGATTTTAAAAGCTTTTCCCTATATAAGTCTATATGAAGCATGTGACCCCCGGGGCGGGGCCATATTTGACCCCAGGGGGATAATTTGAACAAACTTGGTAGAGAACCACTAGATGATGCTACATTACAAATATCAAAGCCCTAGGCTTTGTGGTTTGGACAAGAAGATTTTCAAAGTTTTTCCCTATATTAGTCTATGTAAACCATATGACCCCCTGGGCGGGGCCATATTTGACCCTCGGGGTATAATTTGAACAATCTTAGTCGAAGACCACTAGATGATGTCACATACAAAATATCAAAGCCCTAGGCCCTGTGGTTCTGGACAAGAGGTTTTTCAAAGTTTTTCCCTATATAAGTCTATATAAACCATGTGACCCCCAGGGCGGGGCTATATTTGACCCCCGAGAATAATTTGAATCATCTTGGTAGAGGACCACTAGATGATGCTTCAAACCAAATATCAAAGCCCTAGGCCCTGTGGTTTTGGACAAGAAGGTTTTCAAAGTTTTTCCATATATAAATCTATGTAAATTATAGAAATAAACAAAGGGCCATAACTCACTCATAAATTGTTGAACTAGTCTGATTTTCAGGGGGACACAACTAGGGTACCAATACATCATTCTGACAAAGTTTGGTCAAAATCCCCCCAGTAGTTTCTGAGGAGATGCGATAACGAGAAATTGTTAACGGACGGACGGACGGATGGACGGACGGAATGACGGACGGACGGACCACGGACGCAGAGTGATTTTAATAGCCCACCATCTGATGATGGTGGGCTAAAAAGCGCATGTCTCCCCAAATGCAAAGTCCTTTAGGCAAGAAGTCAATAGGGGTCAGGAGCGAAAGTCAAAGAGACACTGATGGTTAGCTGCAATAGGGATCATCTACTTGGCATGTCCAGACATCCCGCTAAATTTCAACACTCTTGGCCTAGTGGATCTCAAGTCACTGTTCAGGCTCCTGTGACCTTGACCTTTGATCAAGTGACCTCAAAATAAATAGGGGTCATCTACTCTGCATGTCCAATCATCCTATTAAGTTTCAACATTGTAGGTCAAGTGGTTCTCAAGTTATTTCAAAAAAATGATTTTACATGAACAGGCCACTGTGACCTTGACCTTTATTTATTGATCAGAACTGGTTATCAATGTTCAGGCCTCTGTGACCTTGACCTTAACGAAGTGACCCCAAAAACAATAGGGGTCATTTACTCTGCATGAACAATCATCCTATGAAGTTTCAACATTCTGCGTTGAGAGGTTCTCAAGTTATTGATTGGAAATGGTTTTTCATGTTTAGGCCCCTGTGACCTTGACCTTTAACAGAGTGACCCCAAAATCATTAGGGGTCATCTACTCTGCAAGACCAATCATCCTATTAACTTTCAACATTCTGGGTCAAGTGGTTCTCAAGTTACTGACCGGAAATGGTTTTCAATGTTCAGGCTCCTGTGACCTTGACCTTTAATGGAGTGATTCCAAAATCGATAGGGGTCATCTACTTTGCATGTACAATCATCCTATGAAGTTTCAACATTCTGGGTCAAGTGGTTCTCTAGTTATTGATCGGAAATGGTTTTCCATGTTCAGGCCCCTGTGACCTTGACCTTTAATGGAGTGACCCCAAAATCAATAGGGGTCATCTACTCTTCATGATCAATCATCCTATGAAGTTTCAACATTCTGGGTCAAGTGGTTCTCTAGTTATTGATCGGAAATGGTTTTCAATATTCAGGCCCCTGTGACCTTGACCTTTGACAGAGTGACCCCAAAATCAATAGGGGTCATCTACTCTTCATGGCCAATCATCCTATGAAGTTTCAACATTCTGGGTCAAGTGGTTCTCTAGTTATTGATCGGAAATGGTTTTCAATGTTCAGGCCCCTGTGACCTTGACCTTTGACGGAGTGACCCCAAAAACAATAGGGGTCGTCTACTCCATCAGCCCTACAACCCTATGAAGTTTGAAGGTTCTAGGTCAAATGGTTCTCCAGTTATTGCTCGGAAATGAAGTGTGACGTACGGACGGACGGAAGGACGGACGGACGGACGGACAGACGGACGGACGGACGGACAGGGCAAAAACAATATGTCTCCTGGGGGAGACATAATTAAAGAGTACACAATAAATGTATGATACTTTGATCCGGACTAAAGAATTTATTTTGAATGGGATATGCTTACTGTAATAAGCTTAGCTTTTAAAATTAAATGCAGTTAATTGAAATGTGAGCTTGAAGTTTAACTGGAATGAAATATTGTCTTTGAGAGGTTTGGCACCAGGTGTTGCTGTTTTACAAGTTCATTTGAACTTAAAAGATCAGATGTCCTTAAGAGAACACAGATAAGATATCTTGAACATGGCTGAGGGCAAGGTTTGTGCAGTCACAACTTAACATGTTGAAGGTTTGAACATTTAAAAAAAAAAAAAAAAAAAAAGGATGGAAATATATATATCTATATATAGATATATGTATATATTTATTTTTTTAGGGGGTGGGGTGCAGGGGAACAGGAGAGGAAACAAAATTTCACATGCTGATTATAAACATGGATTGAAAATTAAAAATGAAAAAAAAACAAGAGGGCCAAGATGGCCCTAGGTCGCTCACCTAAGAAACACTCCATAACAGTGTAAAACATGTTTGACCTAGTGATTTCATGGAAACAAATATTCTGACCAATTTTCATTAAGATTGGACCAAAAAATTGGTCTCTTGCGATAAAACAAGCATTTTCTTAGATATGACCTAGTTTTTGACCCTAGATGACCATTGTTCAAACTCGACCTAGATTTTATCAAGGCAATCATTCTGACCAAAATTCATGAAGAAAAACTGACTAGTCAATTTCTTCCCCCACCTGACAAGTCAAGTACTGGCTTGGGGGGAAAGAACTGACCAGTCAATTTCTTCTCCCACCTGATAGGTTAAGTATATGCTAGGGGGAATCAACTGACCGGTCAATTTCTTCTCTCCATTCGACAGGTCAAGTACTGACTGGGGAGAAAGAACTGACAGGCCAATTTCTTCCCCCACCTGACAGGTCAAGTACTGGCTAGGGGGGAAAGAACTGACTAGTCAATTTCTTCCCCCACCTGACAGTTCAAGTATAATGCTAGGGGGGAAAGAACTGACCGGTCAATTTTTTCCCCCACCTAATAGGTCAAGTATATGCATGGGGGGAAAGAACTGACTAGTCAATTTCTTCCCCCACCTGATAGGTCAAGTATATGCAAGGGTGGAAAGAACTGACCAGTCAATTTCTTCCCCCACCTGATAGGTCAAGTATATGCTAGGGGGAATCAACTGACTGGTCAATTTCTTCTCTCCATTTGACAGGTCAAGTACTGACTGGGGGGAAAGAACTGACAGGCCAATTTCTTCCCCTACCTGACAGGTCAAGTACTGACTTGGGGTGAAAGAACTGACTAGTCAATTTCTTCCCCCACCTGATAGTTCATGTATAATGCTAGGGGGGGGAGAACTGACCGGTCAATTTTTTCCCCCACCTGACAGTTCAAGTATAATGCAAGGGGGGAAAGAACTGACTAGTCAATTTCTTCCCCCACCTGATAGGTCAAGTATATGCAAGGGGGGAAAGAAATGACCAGTCAATTTCTTCTCCCCACCCGACAGGCCAAGTACTGGCTAGGGGGGAAAGAACTAACCGGTCAATTTCTTCCCCCACCTGATAGGTCAAGTATATGCAAGAGGGAAAAGAACTGACTAGTCAATTTCTTTCCCCACCTATATGCTAGGGGGGAAAGAACTGACTGGTCAATTTCTTCCCCCACCTGATAGGTGAAATATATGCTGGGGGGAAAGAACTGACTGGTCAATTTCTTCCCCCACTTGATAGGTCAAGTATATGCTAGGAGGGAAAGGACTGACCGGTCAATTTCTTCTCCCCACCCGCAAGGTCAAGTACTGGCTAGGGGGGGAAAGAACTGACCGGTCAATTTTTCCCACACCTGATAGGTCAAGTATATGCTAGGGGGGAAAGAACTGACTAGTCAATTTCTTCCCCCACCTGACAGGTCAAGTATATGCTAGGAGGGAAAGAACTGACAGGTCAGTTTTTTCTCCCCTACCGACAGGTCAAGTACTGGCTAGGGGGGAAAGAACTGACTGGCCAATTTCTTCCCCCACCTGACAGGTCAAGTACTGGCTTGGGGGGAAAGAACTGACTGGTCAATTTTTTCCCCCACCTGATAGGTCAAGTATATGCAAGGGGGACAGGACTGACTAGTCAATTTCTTCCCCGCAACTGACAGATATTAAATAGTAATGGCAATCAAACAGAAGTTTAAAAATTTGATTTGACAAAAAAAAACATTGACTGAAGTTACAAAAAAAGAAACATATAGGTTTATTCAAATGAAAAACAATACCAGTTTCATCTGAAATTTAAATGGAAAATGAATAGACACTTGTATCCCAAATAACAATACCGAAAGAATCCAGTATTTGAAGGGAAAACTTGACTAGGGGGAAAGAACTGCCTAGTCAGTTTTTTCCTTGGGGAAAAATCTGACTAACTAGTCAGTTTCTTTCCCTATCAGAAAACTTATTCCAAGGGGGGAAAAAACTGACTAGGGGGGGGGGGGAGAAACTGACTCAGTTTTTTCCCCGGGGAAAGAACTGACTGGGGGAAAAACTGGGCTGTTACACCGGTTTACAATGCACTTGAATTTTATTGACGGGACTGAAAATCCCTTTCGACACATCCGGAGTCTCGGTAAGTAAAATTTTGACATAACCGAAGTTGAATTACATATATAAAGAAGGAAATTTGACGGGACTTGAAAAATTCCTTGACTTAAGCGGAATTTCGAGGTAAGCGAGTTTGAGATACCGAGTTTCGACTGTATTAGTTTAGAAAGATAAGTAAAAATTTGGTTGGTTTTCAAATTTATTCAGTATTTGTGTTTTTATTTTCCCTTTCTAAGTAAAGGGTGGTGTCATCCTGACGTGTCAGTAATTCTGACGTAGTAGTTTACTACTAGTAATCTGCTAACCACTGCTTCCAAGCAAACTATTAAACGAACGTATAGTCAGACTGTTCAAAAAGACAGCGTTAAGTAAACAAAATTTTTATTCCCCACAACACAGGTTTGAAGTACATGACCCTCCAAAGGTATTTTATATAGAAAGAAGAAGGAAAATACGTATATTTAACAGTTTTCGGTGTATTTACAATGGTTTCATTGTTATCTGTAGAAGTCTGCATGATTAATAATTTTACTAGTATGCAGGTTAGCTTTCTAATATAAGCTTAAAATGTATATGTCGCGGGACTCGTGTTTCCATGGTAATGCATTATCTCTCATTTTTAAACAACTATGTATGAAAACAGGTTTTTCGACGGCTTCAGTGCCATTCTGTTTATGACCAACATGGAATATTTGGGCAACATTATTAGCAAAATACCAAGCATTTTACATGGTACCCTATTTTTCTTAAAGTTAAAAGTAACCATGGCAACAGAGATGTTTAAAATAGCTTATATCTTGCTTTTTATCGTAATTTCTTATAAAAAATAATAAATAAGATTATATTTCTTGTTAATGCAGCTTTAAAAACATTTTATTTCTAACGTAGGTAATATTTTCGAGTTATTTGCATTTATTTAAACAAATTTCACAGCTTAAAATACTTACAGCAATACCCCTGGTCTGACATTTTTTATGGAAAATCGTTCTGCAGACTGCTATTATTATTATGGATATTGTTGAAATGAAAATAAAAAGCCAAAGCAGTGTTCCTTAACCCTTAGCCTGCTGCAGGCGAATTTAACAGCCTTTGCAAACAGCTTGGAACCAGATCAGACGCCGATTTAATCGGCGTCTGATCAGGTTCCAAGCTGTTTGCTACTCTGACAATATTTCTTCCAATTTTGGAGCAAATTGAATGAACTTTACAATTTTAGCAGACGACATTTCCAGCAGACGACAATTTATCTAGCATGCTAAAGGTTAAATAGACCAGTGTCAACGCTTTTGAATTTTATATTTAGATATATAGGTCACGGGTTTCGTTTCCATGGTAACATCAATTTAATTCAAGAAACCACAATTTTCTACTGAAATTTGAACAATTTTAGAGCTTAGTTTTAATATATAAGTAACAAATTATCAAAAGAAACTGAAAAATAGGTATTACAAATCAAACCAATTTTTATTTGAAAATAGCAGTATTAAGTTAGCGTGAACCAGAAGGGAAGTAACTCCGTATGGCATGTTTTTACTGCGCAACAGAAAATAGTGACAGTTACTGTTCGTTTTGGCATGTTTTTTTTATGGCTTTTATAAGGATTTTTTCCATTGGCTAGAAATTCTGAAATATCCAATGAAAAAAGATGATACATTGAAGGATTGGTGCGCGGCTGCTTTTTTATGAAGCGTTTACAACCGCAAGAAGAAAAGTTTGTGTGAAAACTTCAAAACATTATTTAACCTACCAAAAGCTTGTGCACCATCACAAAATTGATATCATATTAATCAGCAATCATTCATTTATCAATTTCAATAACTTTCACTGCAGTTAAATGCCGTTTTCATGCCGATTTTGAATTGAAACTGAATAGCGTGAAATCGGCGGAAATCGAAAGTAGGAAATCCAAAACATGGCCGCGCCCATGAATTGCATGTAAATAAAAGTAAATGTGGTATTGTTTTCATGTTTATTGATTATAATATCACTTTATTTATCAGCAGTGTTTAGAATAACAACAAATCATATGTTTCATGAATGTTGTGATCTTGTATTATTAGAAATAATTAATTACAACCAGTAAAAAGATGCTTTTAGTCTGTTTTTTTTATTTTATGATGTTCAATTTCAAATTGATTTAACTGTATTATAATTAGACCTGAAGTGAGGAATTACAGTGATTCACTTATACAGTTATAGCAACAACATTCTACCTATTTAAATTTACAGTCTGATGTATAGCCAAGACGTATTTGAGACTGAGAGTGATTCAGATGCAACCCAGCCCCCATCGCCAGTTGAGGTAACCCAGACACCATCCCCAGCTGTGATTGTGATCAGCGACTCGCACCCACTGCAGTTTGACTGTGACGACAGTGAATACGTATCAGAAGACTCCGATAGCAACTCAACTACACAAGCAGATTCAGTTGTTCAATATCGGAGTGTTATTCCCACCCCCCAGTCACCATCAGCTTCTGGCTCACACCAACACGAAATCAGAGAAGACAGGCCAACAACACGGCAGAGTAGTTGGATACTGCCATTGACTTTGTCCGACTCTGAGCCCATAGACACTTCTCAACTAACTTTTGCTGATATCAGGGCAAAATATTGTGAATTAGAGAAGGTATATCAAATTATATTTTCATTTTATTTATTTATACTTTTTGATTTATATTTTTATGATATCTTTTTTCAGCTTTATTCACATATACAGGGACCCAATTGGAAATAAGTGATTAGCTTTGCTTTAATGGATCATCCCAGGTTATAAGACCAATGTCATTATGCATAGGTATATTCTATATATTTTTCTAGTAAAATTGTCTTTTGTATTGAATTCTTATATATCTGTGATGTATTTTTACTGTGTAAACAATAATATGTGATCTTATGCCTAAATAAAATTGAATTGAATTGAGTATAAAACAGGATGCGGCATTTACATGATGAAACGGTGTAATGGACCACATATTCGTCTATTCCAAGTATTCACAATTAAAGTCATAGACCGCGTAAAACTCAATGGAGAAGTTATTTGTACAGTTCTTTGGTGTTCGAGTAATGAAATGATATTCTCACTTCAGATCACCATTATTTTAAGTTACATGTTATGTAATAATGTATGCATATGTTTAGTTAATGCCCTTCTGCATACTTTCTATTTTTCAGGAAGATCTTGAAGAACTTCAGAGATTGGAGTTTGGCACACAGAGCTGGCTGGAAAAGCTGGTTTTGCCACCAACAAGGAAGAGACCATCTGAAAATATTGCCAGCAGTTCTCCCTCCAGCAAGGTAATTAGAAAATGTGTTGGATATATTGATGTAGTCACTAATTTACATGTAAATTTCTGTATTAAATTGCCAAAAAAATGTTACCTATGTAAAATTTGCTGCATATTGTGTGTTCACATAAGTTTCTTTAGCATTTGAGAATAAATAAACTCTGTTTAACCTTACCAAACTGGTTTCTGGCATGACAATGGCAACACACTGGTCAGAAGCTGGAAACAGACTGGTTATTGGATGACCTCACTGCAAGAATTCTGCATTGGTAATGAAC
This sequence comes from Mercenaria mercenaria, assembly GCF_021730395.1. Taxonomy (NCBI): domain Eukaryota; kingdom Metazoa; phylum Mollusca; class Bivalvia; order Venerida; family Veneridae; genus Mercenaria; species Mercenaria mercenaria. Next base: position 61,956,283 of record NC_069365.1, read on the forward strand.
ATCTGCATTCTTGTCAGTGTGTTGCCATATATTGCAAGTTTAGTACCAGCAATTTTCCTTTTCAGTCCAGTTTTTGTTGCCAGCTTATTGGGTGTTTGTTGTAAGATATTTTTAGTGCCTGTGTGATGTCAGTTTGTTGGCAGTGTGAAATCAATCTGAAATCAGTGGTTTTACATTTAAATGAATAAGTTTTTAAACTTTTGTTTAAATCAAATAATCTTATGATCATTATGCACTGCATTATCCAGTTTGTTGTCAGACTATTTTCACTCTGTGTTAGGATTATTACCATTCCGTTGTCAGATCTTGCATTGAGTGGGTAATACACTGGTTTCAGTTATCAATAACTAGTAATGGCAGACCAATAATATGCCAACAGACTGACATTTAACTGGTAACAAACTGATGACACACTGACAATGCACTGGTATTACAATGGCAATAGTGAAAATTTTCGTAAGGGTAAGTTAACCGAGCAATGAATGTATTATTCCATACAATTTTAGCCATATATGTTAGTTGAGATATAATTTGATTACACACAGAAATCATTGCTGGAGGTAAGTAACAAAGAAAAAGTTGATGCTGCTACTCAAACCATAAGTACGGATGAAATACTTTCAACTAAATTGTACCATTGTGATAATTAAATATGGCTGCAGAACACATCATAAAAAAAGTAACAAGTCTGTGTAATTTGACATTTAGTCTTCAGGCTGATAACATTAAAACTTTGACAAATGGTAATGTATTAGAACTTTGTAATGCTATTTCAAAAACAGAAATTACGTTGATTGAAATAGCAAACCTCTTTAAATGCAGTGATTCCTCGCTACGAAAAGATATATCAGTTCTGAGAAAAAAACTTAGGTCACTTCGTGGAGGGAAAAAACAAGAATTACTCGATGAACAATTCTTTAAGAAGAAAATTCGGGTTGTAACCAAAAAGTCAAAGACAAAAATATTTGAGTCGATCTGCTATCAATCAGAAACTGAATCTCTAAATTCTGTAGTTGCAAATTTAAAGAACGAAATTGACTTAAAAAACAACAGAGTTAAAAATCTTGAAGCTAATATTAGTGAACTAAGAACTGAAAAGCGCATGCTGAAAAGACAGTGTACATCAAAACAAACTGCTATCGAAAAGAAAAGAGCCAGATGTGGAGAATTAATGTCCGAGTTAAAAGTCATTAAAAAAAGAAAAGATCGGGAAAGTGATTTTGCAGAAAATATCAAATGTTTGAAAAATAATGTTGCTACACTGCAAAAATCGGTTAAGAAACTGGAAAGTGAGAAAACTAAACTGAAGGAAGATGTTGAAGCTAAAAAATTAGAGTTAAGTACAGTAACTGATAAACATGAAACTGAATATAGTGCGCTGAAAAATGAAAATGAAATGCTCAAGGAAAGTCTTTCATACACAGAATCATTACTAAACTAGAAAATGCTTTTGTAAAAAAGCGCATGTCTCCCCAAATGCAAAGTCCTATAGGCAAGAAGTCAATAGGAGTCAGGAGCGAAAGTCAAAGAGACACTGATGGTTGGCTGCAATAGGGATCATCTACTTGGCATGTCCAGTCATCCCGCTAAATTTCAACACTCTTGGCCTAGTGGTTCTCAAGTCACTGTTCAGGCTCCTGTGACCTTGACCTTTGATCAAGTGACCTCAAAATAAATAGGGGTCATCTACTCTGCATGTCCAATCAACATTGTAGGTCAAGTGGTTCTCATGTTATTTCCAAAAAATGATTTTACATGAACAGGCCACTGTGACCTTGACCTTTGATTGACTGACTCCAAAATCAATAGGGGTCATCTACTCTGCATGTCCAATCATCCTATGAAGTTTCAACATTCTGGGTCAAGTGGTTCTCAAGTTATTGATCGGAACTGGTTATCAATGTTCAGGCCCCTGTGACCTTGACCTTTAATGGAGTGACCCCAAAAACAATAGGGGTCATTTACTCTGTATGAACAATCATCCTATGAAGTTTCAACATTCTGGGTCGAGAGGTTCTCAAGTTATTGATTGGAAATGGTTTTCCATGTTCAGGCCCCTGTGGCCTTGACCTTTAACAGAGTGACCGCAAAATCGTTAGGGGTCATCTACTCTGCATGACCAATCATCCTATGAAGTTATATTCTGGTCAAGTGTCCATTACTGACCGGAAGTTCAATGTTCGGCCTGTGACTGACCTTTCACAGTACCAAATCTTAGGGATCTACTGCAGACATCATCTTGAGTTACTTTGTCAAGTGGTTCTAAGTAGATGGAAATGGTTCATGTTCAGCCCTGTGACCTTGACCTTTAATGGAGTGACCCTAAAATCGATAGGAGTCATCTACTCTTCATGACCAATCATCCTATGAAGTTTCAACATTCTGGGTCAAGTGGTTCTCTAGTTATTGATCGGAAATGGTTTTCAATGTTCAGGCCCATGTGACCTTGACCTTTGACGGAGTGACCTCAAAATCAATAGGGGTCATCTACTCTTCATGACCAATCATCCTATGAAGTTTCAACATTCTGGGTCAAGGGGTTCTCTAGTTATTGATCGGAAATGGTTTTCAATGTTCAGGCCCCTGTGATCTTGACCTTTGACAGAGTGACCCCAAAAACAATAGGGGTCGTCTACTCCAGCAGCCCTACAACCCTATAAAGTTTGAAGGTTCTAGGTCAAATGGTTCTCCAGTTATTGCTTGGAAATGAAGTGTGACGTACGGACGGACGGACGGAAGGACGGACAGGGCAAAAACAATGTCTCCTGGGGGACACATAATGATAGTAATAGTAACATTATATCAACATATAATGAGGAGAAGAAGTTCTACACTACTGACATGCAACTATGTGTAATGAATTTATTGAGCGAAGGGGTAGGAGTTAATCATATTAATAATGTTATAAAGCATGTTTCTCAGTTGTGTGGGAAAAGTATATCTCATTTACCATCAATGACCACAATCAATAGAATGGGAGACCAGAGAGCAAGTGTGTCATATATGCAAATCTCTGAACAACTTGGAAAACAAAAGGACACAACATTGCAATCAGATGAAACACGTAAACATGGGGATTGTTATGAGGTATTTTCTGTTAGGGATTCCACATACAAGACCTGGGTGTTAGGTTTAAAAGATATGCGAAATAAAAGTTCTGAAAATTGCTTAGAAACATTAAAAAGTATTGTTGATGATATAAGCCTTTGTACAAGTACAAATGTTGGCAATGAAATTTTATCAAATATCAAGAACACCATGTCTGATCGTGCAGCGACTGAAAAGAAATTCCATGAACTTCTGAAAACATACCGTGAAGATATTTTACCATCATGTTATTCAAACTGGAACAGTTTGTCAGTAGCTGAACAGGAGTCAATTTCCTGCATGAACAATTTTTATTGTGGTTTACATTTTCTTGTCAACTTCGCAGAACTGGCTGACACCGTTATTAAGAAATTTGAAGACAACATGAAAGAAGGTGAGTTAGGTGCTGATGCTAATTCTGAAACAAAAATGTTCACAAACAAAGGTGAAAGCAGCAGTATCAGATTAGTTAGAACTGCATGCAAAGCTTTGGCTCGTGGAGGCGATGACAAAAGTGGATGCTATTCTGAATTCCGAACATTCATGAATGTCAAAGATACAGAAAATAACAGAAAGAAAAAGAGTGCTTCTCTCCTTGAGCCATTTAGGGGTAATCGTTTTAACATTTTGTTTTATAATGTAGAGATAGTATTCTACTAGCATTTAGGAGTGACCTGTCGCTTTTATTAATAGATTTGAAAGGTTACTGGAATAAACCACTTCAGTAAAGGGGTACCCTACCTTTTTATAACTTATTTTTATAATAAATATTTAAATGACTGCCTTCTTCGACAATTAGACACTGTGGTGCAGTGGTAAGCGTGACGGCTCTAGAATCTAACTTTTGTGAGTTCGAATTCCAACAGATATCAATTTTTTTCTTTTCATTTTATATTTTATCATTTTATATTTTGCTAACATACATTTTAAAATGATGATAATGCTAAACATGTATTTGAATCGCATTACTTGTATCATTTTGCTATTATCGCATATAACATTGGTTTTTCAAATATCTTCTTCATTGTGAATTATTCAACATGGTTGACATAGCTCTTGACAATTTTCGCATTCAACTAGCTGATGACACTGATTCGGAGGAAACCGACACCGCCAGCGAGCGTGAAGATGCTCCATTGGACGCGTGTGTTTGAAATGTATTGAATGTATTGAACTTGAACGAATGAAATTAAAAATGAAATTGAAATGATGAAATAAAATGAAATTAAAAAAAAAATCATGAAAAAAGTAAATAAAAGAAATTTAATCATAAAACAAATCGCCCTGTTTGGGATTCGAACCCACAGCCTCCTGATCGCAAAAGTTAATTCACTTACAAGATTCCTCAATTGTACCAACTAAGCTACCGATGCAATTTCAATCTGTGCATTATTTGAAATATACTTATAGTTTTTTTAAACGTCAAATAGCTTTCAAACCCTTATTTGATAAATGGAACAGTCTGGAAAATCCAAATCTAAAAATAAAAGCGACAGGTCACTCCTAATTGCTAATACCTTGCAGACAATATCATTGAATTCTTTCAGAAGGTAAACATACCTTCTAACAGGCTACATAAAGCTGTATACTATGACATCAAAGAAAAATTACATTTGGCTGTCAAGCTTTGGGTATTTGTTCTAAGTTGGTGACTGCTCCATTCTGGCGTGCAATGGAAGATAAGAACTGTACACTTGAGAAAGCTAACTCTATTTACCAGACTTTGTTCTCTTTCCTTGAAAAGGGAATGGAAGATTCCACAGACATCTTATGTGGTAACACTGCACCATTTTTGGACTTAGTAAAGAGAGATGAGGTGTATGACAGACTTATGAAACCAGATGAATTTGACATCATAACATCATCTATTCTTCAACAGATATTTGCAGCATGGCATGCTCTGATTATAAAAGCTGCTGGTGATCATTTACTGGGTGGGAAATTTTCAGATGTTGATGAATCCCTGTCTACAGAAACGCAGTCTGCACCTCGTCACAACAAGTTCCCAGAAAGGGTCTTTGCATTGCTAGATGCGCTCACTCGATTTAGACCTATAGCATCAACATTGTGTAATGAGTGTTACATTATGTTCAGTTTGAATAAAACAGGGGAATGGATTAATTCCTTGCCAGAAGAGCAGAAAGAAAAGTTGCTGGATGTATCAAGAGAAGAGGGCAAAGAAATAAGGAAGAAGTATGTTGAAAGATTAAGAGATATAGAGAACTCTAGAAGAGATGCTTTGAAAAAGTAAAGGGAAGCAATTGAAAAGAAAGAACAAGAACAATACATTAAACGTGAAACCTTGCTTGATGACATTCTTTATTACGGACTGTGGCAATACCCAGAAACTGTGGATACTCACTTGAAAACTATGGCATCTGACACTGAGAAGAAACAAGAGCACCGCCTTGCGGGTGCTGACGCTCATCTGATTTTTTTTGTATAATAGAAATATTGTCCTACCCATGATTTTCTAAGTCTAAAAAGGGCCATCATTCTTGCAAAAAGCAGGATAGAGTTATGTTTCTTGATGTACAGTGTCCACTTATGATGGTGAAGAACTGTTGCAAGTTTTAAAGCAATAGCTTTGATAGTTTATGAGAAAAGTTGACTTAAACATAATATTCAACCAAGAAAATGATTTTTCTAAGTCCAAAAGGGGCAATTATTATTGCAAAAAGCAGGATGGAGTTATGTTGCTTGCTGTACAGGGTCAGCTTATGATGGTGAACAAGTGTTGCAAGTTTCAAAGCAATAGCTTTGATAGTTTAAGAGAAAAAGTTTACCTAAACATAAAACTTAACCAAGAAATCTGATATTTTCTAAGTCCAAAAGGAGCCATAAATCTTGCAAAAAGCAGGATGGAGTTATGTTTCTTGCTGTACAGGGTCAGCCTATGATGGTGAACAAGTGTTGCAAGTTTTAAAGCAATAGCTTTGATAGTTTAGGATAAAAGCTGACCTAAACATAAAACTTAACCAAGAAAACTGATTTTCTAAGTCCAAAAGGGGCAATAATTCTTGCAAAAAGCAAGATGGAGTTATGTTTCTTGATGTACAGGGTCTGCTTATGATGGTGAACAAGTATTCCAAGTTTCAAAGCAATAGCTTTGATAGTTTAGGAGAAAAGTTGACCTAAACATAAAACTTAACCAAGAAATCTGATATTTTCTAAGTACAAAAGGGGCCATAAATCTTGCAAAAAGCAAGATGGAGTTATGTTTCTTGCTATACAGGGTCAGCTTATGATGGTGAACAAGTATTCCAAGTTTCAAAGCAATAGCTTTGATAGTTTAGGAGAAAAGCTGACCTAAACATAAAACTTAACCAGGCAACGCCGACGCAGACGCCGACGCCGACGCCGACGCCGACAACCGCTCAAGTGATGACAATAACTCATCATTTTTTTTCAAAAAATCAGATGAGCTAAAAAGCATTAAAATGTCAGTTACAATTCAGAAAAGTTGTGCTAGGTCAGCCAGCGGACAAAAAGATTTTTCAGTTTAGTGAGAAAGGTGTACAATATAGTGTGAACAAACTTGCAGAAAATGTGAAAGTGTTGATAAAAAATGCACTTAAAATGACTTCTGATAGACAGGATAACATTTTCTGTAGTAAAAATGTAGTTCATTTTCTTATGGTTGACAACGTTAGAACTCCATTTCATGGAAGGGTTGTTTCAACAGTTCCTGGATATCCAAACTGGTATAATGTTGTATATGAGGGTGACCCAGCAGTATATGTGTATCAGCTGGCAGATGATTATGAAGCTGGAGACCTGGAATTAATAGTAGAAGGTAGCAAACATCAGCTTTTTCCAGTTGAGAAATGTTACAGTTACTTGCTTTTGTTTGTTGCATCAAAACATCAACTTTTTCCAGATGAGAAATGTTACAGTTATTTGCTTTTGTTTGTTGCATCAGTTTTGCGGTTTATGAAAGGTTAATGTTTCCAGTACTGTAATCACACCATTGAAGGCAAAGAAGAATTAAATGTTTGTAGGTTTCATAACTAAAGATAAGAAAATTATCTTACAACCACTACTTACCTTTTCCATAAGAAAAGAAATGACAACTAGAAAATGCTTTTGTAAAAAAGCGCATGTCTCCCCAAATGCAAAGTCCTATAGGCAAGAAGTTAATAGGGGTCAGGAGCGAAAGTCAAAGAGACACTGATGGTTGGCTGCAATAGGGATCATCTACTTGGCATGTCCAGTCATCCCGCTAAATTTCAACACTCTTGGCCTAGTGGTTCTCAAGTCACTGTTCAGGCTCCTGTGACCTTGACCTTTGATCAAGTGACCTCAAAATACGAAGGGGTCATCTACTCTGCATGTCCAATCATCCTATTAAGTTTCAACATTGTAGGTCAAGAGGTTCTCAAGTCATTTCCAAAAAATGATTTTACATGAACAGGCCACTGTGACTTTGACCTTTAATAGACTGACCCCAAAAGCAATAGGGGTCATCTACTCTGCATGTTCAATCATCCTATGAAGTTTCAACATTCTGAGTCAAGTGGTTCTCAAGTTATTGATATGAACTGGTTATCAATGTTCAGGCCACTGTGACCTTGACCTTTAACGGAGTGACCCCAAAAACATTAGGGGTCATTTACTCTGCATGAACAATCATCCTATGAAGTTTCAACATTCTGGGTCAAGAGGTTCTCAAGTTATTAACTGGACATGGTTTTCCATGTTCAGGCCCCTGTGGCCTTGACCTTTAACAGAGTCACCCTAAAATCGTTAGGGGTCATCTACTCTGCATGACCAATCATCCTATGAAGTTTCATCATTCTGGGTCAAGTGGTTCTCAAGTTACTGACTGGAAATGGTTTTCAATGTTCAGGCCCCTGTGACCTTGACCTTTCACAGAGTGACCCCAAAATTATTAGGGGTCATCTACTCTGCATGAGCAATCATCCTATTAAGTTTCAACATTCTGGGTCAAGTGGTTCTCAAGTTACTGACCGGAAATGGTTTTCAATGTTCAGGCCCCTGTGACCTTGACCTTTAATGGAGTGACCCCAAAATCAATAGGGGTCATCTACTTTGCATGTACAATCATCCTATGAAGTTTCAACATTCTGGGTTAAGTGTTCTCTAGTTATTGATCGGAAATGATTTTCCCTGTTCAGGCCCCTGTGACCTTGACCTTTGATGGAGTGACCCCAAAATCAATAGGGGTCATCTACTCTTCATTATCAATCATCCTATGAAGTTTCAACATTCTGGGTCAAGTGGTTCTCTAGTTATTGATCGGAAATGGTTTTCACTGTTCAGGCCCCTGTGACCTTGACCTTTGACGGAGTGACCCCAAAATCAATAGGGGTCATCTACTCTTCATGACCAATCATCCTATGAAGTTTCAACATTCTGGGTCAAGTGGTTCTCTAGTTATTGATCGGAAATGGTTTTCAATGTTCAGGCCCCTGTGACCTTGACCTTTGACGGAGTGACCCCAAAATCAATAGGGGTCATCTACTCTTCATGGCCAATCATCCTATGAAGTTTCAACACTCTGGGTCAAGTGGTTTTCTAGTTATTGATCGGAAATGGTTTTCAATGTTCAGGCCCCTGTGACGTTGACCTTTGACGGAGTGACCCCAAGATCAATAGGGGTCGTCTACTACAGCAGCCCTACAACCCTATGAAGTTTGAAGGTTCTAGGTCAAATGGTTCTCCAGTTATTGTTGGAAATGAAGTGTGACGTACGGACGGACGGACGGACAGGGCAAAAACAATATGTCTCCTGGGGGAGACATAATGATGGGAAAATGTGAATAATTTTTAATGCAAGCATAAAAAAAAAATAGTCACTTTAGAATGAAAACCCAGTAACTACATAATATTATGTAATTTATATAGGCCGATATAAAGTTTTCATTCTAAGATGGCGTAAAAATCCTTAAGCACTTCATTTGGTTACATGTCTGCTGTACTGTTGTTTAATTTGAACAGTCCTTTATTTCAGTATTCCATGTTAAAGTATTTTGATTGTTTAATTTTCTCTTTGCAGTTTGATAAACTTGAAGCTTCTGCAGAATTATTACTGTAAATTTCAAGATAAACTAACAATTTATTTGGTCTAGCCTTACTGTAATTATAAAGACACTGCTGAATTAATTTTTAAACTCCTAAGTATATTCAACATATAATTTACATTGGTTGATTCAAAATGGACAGAAAAAAAATCAATTTTGATTTTATATGTAATGATGAGGTCATCAAATTATTGAGTCGACAAGTTACAAACAACAACAAATATATAATGTATATTCCATTTGTAATGGAGATTTTCTAGAAAATAAAAACAAATAAGTCATTTTACACAAGTTTTGTATATTTTCAGGCAATTTGAAAGAATTACAGAAGAAAACAGATAATAATTAAGAGATCAAACAGCAGCTGTAACTTGTAAGTTTCATTTTCATGTAATTTTAGTGAATTTTTTTTGTAATTTCCGCCTATGAATGTAACATATTTTTAAGGGTTTTTAAATGGTAAATCCTTAATATCTGTTGCAGAATATGAAAATCCATGTGCAAAACAAAACAAACACCCTTAAGCAAGAAAATATTTTATTTCAGCACAAAATTTGAATTTTACCATTTTTCGGACCAATTTAAAAATGACAAATATAGTGACCTTCAGAAAAAAAATATCTAAAAATACATTTTTGTACAAAAATCATTAAGAGGACATGTTTTAAACTTCTAATATTCTACCTAAACAGCATGCAAAATTTCATTAAGATATCTTTATAAAAAACAAGAGAACACAGAGTGATCTTGGCGCCCACCAATGTGCCATTTTTGAGTGTTCCAAATTTCAAGACTTATTGACTAGCTCATGGTCAAATTTAATTTCTGCACACATCGTTGTGCATGTGGTCCAAATTCGAAAGCTGTTGCTTGAGAAATGTGAAAGTAGGTCACTAGATCAATTTCAAGGACAAAGTTCTTTGTACACAAAACTATGCATGTGCATCAAGTTTGAAGGCTGTAGTTTGAGAAATTTAAAAGTAGGTCACTAGGTCAATCTTAAGGTCAAAGTTTATTTCGGTACACAAAACTATGCAAGTGGTCAAAATTTGAAGGCTGTAGCTTGAGAAATGTGAAAGTAGGTCACTAGGTCAAAATCAAAGTAAAATTTTATTACGGAATACAGAACTATGCATGTGGTCAAAATTTGAAGCCTGTACCTTCAAAAATGTGAAAGTAGGTCACTAGGTCAATGTAAAGGTCAAAGTTTGTTTCGGTACATAAAACCATGCATGTGGTCCAAATTTGAAGGCTGTAGCTTGAGTAATGTGAAAGTAGGTCACTGGGTCAAAATGAAGGTCAAAGTTCATTTCGTAACAAGAAACTATGCATGTGGTCCAAATTTGAAGCCTGTACCTTCAAAAATGTGAAAGTAGGTCACTAGGTCAATGTCAAGGTCGAAGTTTTTTTCAGTGCACAAAACTATGCATGTGGTCCAAATTTGAAGGTTGTAGCTACAGAAATGTGAAAGTAGGTCACTAGGTCAAAATCAAGGTCAACTCATGTCAAGGTTCATCTTGCCACTCAAAACCATACATGTGGTCAAAATTTGAATGTTGTAGGTTATTGACAAGAAGTTTTTAAAAGTTTTTTTCCTATATAAGTCTATATGAACCATGTGACACCCAGGGCGGGGCCATATTTGACCCTAGGGGGAAAATTTGAACAATCTTAGTAGAAGACCACTAGATGATGTCACATACAAAATATCAAAGCCCTAGGCCCTGTGGTTTTGGACAAGAGGTTTTTCAAAGTTTTTCCCTATATAAGTGTATATAAACCATGTGACCCCCAGGGCGGGGCCATATTAGACCCCAGGGAAATAATTTGAATCATCTTGGTAGAGGACCACTAGATGATGCTTCATACCAAATATCAAAACCCTAGGCTCTGTGGTTTTGGACAAGAAGATTTTCAAAGTTTTTCCCTATATAAATCTATGTAAATTATAGAAATAAACAAAGGGCCATAACTTACTAAAAAATTGTTAAACCAGTCTGATTTTCAGGGGGACACAACTAGGGTACCAATTCATCATTCTGACAAAGTTTGGTCAAAATCCCCCTGGTAGTTTCTGAGGAGATGCGATAACGAGAAATTGTTAACGGACGGAAGGACGGACGGACGGACGGAAGGATGACGGACCACGGACGCAGAGTGATTTGAATAGCCCACCATCTGATGATGGTGGGCTAAAATTTGATGGTTCATGCTAATTAAGTAACCTTCCACCCAGCTATATTCCCAATAACATTGGTTAGCATCATCCATTTTCTTACATTCCGCATAACATTTCAATATAACTACACAAAAGAAGCAAAATATTATTATCTAGAGCGAAAGAAGCATAAAAAATATTTCAGCAAATAATGGCTGTTTAAAAATAGTTCAAATAAAGAAAATGCACAGACAACAAGAGATCACAGAGTGATCTTGGCGCCCACCAATGTGCCATTTTTGAGTGTTCCAAATTTCAAGACTTACTGACTAGCTCAAGGTCAAATTTCATTTCCGTACACAACACAAATCTATGCAAGTGGTCCAAGTTTGAAGGCTGTAGCTTGAGAAATGTAAAAGTAGGTCACTAGGTCAAAATCAAGGTCAAATTTTACTTCGGAATACAAAACTATGCATGTGGTCCAAATTTGAAGCCTGTACCTTCAAAAATGTGAAAGTAGGTCACTAAGTCAATGTAAAGGTCAAAGTTTGTTTCGGTACACAAAACTATGCATGTGGTCCAAATCTGAAGGCTGTAGCTTGAGAAATGTAAAAGTAGGTCACTAGGTCAAAATCAAGGTCAAATTTTATTTCGGAATACAAAACTATGCATGTGGTCCAAATTTGAAGCCTGTACCTTAAAAATGTGAAAGTAGGTCACTAGGTCAATGTAAAGGTCAAAGGTCATTTCAGTACACAAAACTATGCAAGTGGTCCAAATCTGAAGGCTGTAGCTTGAGAAATGTAAAAGTAGGTCACTAGGTCAAAATCAAGGTCAAATTTTATTTCAGAATACAAAACTATGCATGTGGTCCAAATTTGAAGCCTGTACCTTCAAAAATGTGAAAGTAGGTCACTAGGTCAATGTCAAGGTCAAAGTTTTTTTGGTACACAAAACTATGCATGTAGTCCAAATTTGAAGGCTGTAGCTTGAGAAATGTGAAAGTAGGTCAGTAGGTCAAAATCGATGTCAAATTTCATTTTGAAACAGGAAACTATGCATATGGTCCAGATTTGATGCCTGTACCTTCAAAAATGTGAAAGTAGGTCACTAGGTCAAAATAAAGGTCAAAGTTTTTTCCAGTGCACAAAATTATGCATGTGGTCCAAATTTGAAGGCTGTAGCTACAGAAATGTGAAAGTAGGTCACTAGGTCAAAATCAAGGTCAACTCATGTCAAAGTTCATCTTGCCACTCAAAAATATACAGTGTGTCCAAGTTTGAATGTTGTAGTTACTGACAAGAACATTTTAAAAGCTTTTCCCTATATAAGTCTATATGAACCATGTGACCCCCGGGCGGGGCCATATTTAACCCTAGGAGGATAATTTGAACAAACTTGGTAGAGAACCACTAGATGATGCTACATTACAAGTATCAAAGCCCTTGGCTTTGTGGTTTGGACAAGAAGATTTTCAAAGTTTTTCCCTATATAAGTCTATGTAAACCATATGACCCCCAGGGCGGGGCCATATTTGACCCTAGGGGTATAATTTGATCAATCTTAGTTGAAGACCACTAGATGATGTCACATACAAATTATCAAAGCCCTAGGCCCTGTGGTTTTGGACAAGAGGTTATTCAAAGTTTTTCCCTATATAAGTCTATATAAACCATGTGACCCCCAGGGCGGGGCCATATTTGACCCCAGAGAAATAATTTGAATCATCTTGGTAGAGGACCACTAGATGATGCTTCATACCAAATATCAAAGCCCTAGGCTCTGTGGTTTTGGACAAGAAGGTTTTCAAAGTTTTTCCCTATATAAATCTATATAAATTATAGAAATAAACAAAGGGCCATAACTCACTCATAAATTGTTGAACCAGTCTGATTTTCAGGGGGACACAACTAGGGTACCAATACATCATTCTGACAAAGTTTGGTCAAAATCCCCCCAGTAGTTTCTGAGGAGATGCGATAACGAGAAATTGTTAACGGACGGACGGACGGACGGACGCACGGACGCACGGACGGACGGACGGAATGACGGACGGACGGACCACGGACGCAGAGTGATTTTAATAGCCCACCATCATCATGATGGTGGGCTAAAAATAAAAGCTACTAATTTTGCGCGGTAACTGACAAGTAACGTCATGATGTCAATGAAGTCATTTTAAAGCAACAATGTTTTGAAGCGTTTCTGCGGCAATTTATTCATTATTTCTGCATTATTAAACCATTAAGCATCAGATCGGAGACTGGTTCATGATTTTTTTTTCTGAAGAATGGATATTCAAACACATTTAGTTTGTCGTAAACATCATCGTAAATCGTCACGTTAGCTTCCGGTTGGGCAAGCGCACATACAAATATTAAGGTAACCTACCTCCTTTAAGTGGCCAAGTGCCCCCATTTGAATAAAGTTTTGAAAGGACCTTATCATGATGTTATAAGACTGTTACATGAAGATCAATCAAGTCACTTTAGCGGTTAATAAGAAGTTGTTTAAAGGATTATCTTTTTTCAGCTCTAGTGGTCCACAGAGGGGAGGGCCAAGTGGAATGAGTTAAACGAACGTGTAAGAGCACCTTGCCAGGATGCTACACACTAAGTTTGGTGAAATTCTGACATGTGGTTTCAATGCGAATGTCAACATTGCATGCCAGATCATGCACCTATATTTATAGCACACTCAAAACCTTTGGTTCAAATGAATTAAAAAGGGGCCATATTTCTTGCAAAAAGTAGATTGTAGCCAAAATTAGCCTTGCCTAGTGTTTTATGATTATATACCTGTTTCCAAAAATGAACTCAATCCACCAATCCTTTCAAGAGTTATCACAATTGCATGTACTATGCATGCTTAGAAACACAACATGGTGATTCCAGTAAACCCCCTCTTAAACTTTATTTACAGAGGTGTAACAAGCATTCAAAAATTATACCAACAGAATATATAAATCACTAAAAATTGCAATCACTATTATACTTACCTCTGGGTGTTTGTTATTTTCCCTTCCTTCAATGGCACATTGAAATCAACTCTGCAAAGTAAAATATTCAGTCCATTGATTTAGATTACTAGCAATTAATCTTACACATTTACAAATATTTTAGTTTTTTCAGCCTTTTTTGAGTTGTTTTAGATCCAAATGCCCAAACTATAATATTCTTTGTTCAACTTCATACCTAGATGTTTGCACATCCCAAAATTCTTCTTGCAGCCTGGACAGTGGTTTACGAGTGTATTTATCGGGTGTATTTATCAATGCTGGAAAAGTACTCTCATGCTGTAAAACTAACAACACCTGTCTCAGGAGACAGCACACTCAACTATTTCGATGCTGGATAGTGAAACTGGGTACTTTCTAAGGAATCTGGGGCTGTCACTGGAGCGTTTAATGACTCAAAAGTGGATGAAGATATTGGACAATAGCTTAAGTCTCAAAACATTAATAAATCAATATACAAGAGGGTCATGATGACCCTGGATCGCTCACCTGAGTTATATGAGCTACATGTTTCGAATGTCAAACTGATGCTAAAATATTAAGAAAGTCAGTAGGTCACATTCATGGTCAATGAAATTCAGTTTATATCGGTGTGCAAAACTGTGTATGTCATCCAAATTTAAAGGCTGTATCTTAAACAAGAGGGCCATAATGGCCCTATATCGCTCACCTGTTATCATTGCACTGAAGGACAAGAAGATCAAAAAATCATAATCAAGATCAATTAAAAGAATTATGAGAAAATATAGTTGAAATTTTCTTAAAGTTACTTCAAATAAATTATTTTCAAATCAGGCCAGAAATTTCATGCCCGAAAGATTACATCAGAGGAGGATAGGAGCAAAATTTTGACTGATGAAGCCCAAAGGACAGGAACAACAATGGGAAGAAATTAAAAATAAATCTAAGTCCTCAGAAAAAATATCTATCCAAAGGACAGGAACAACAATGGGAAGAAATTTAACGAAAAAGAAAAACAAAATTCTTACAAGGTACAGATATTATGTCAAAATACACCTAAAACTTGGAGGTACCATCCATGTTGTACCACAGAAAAGTGGTCTCGAATTTTCCCTACTGCCAATAATAAACAAGCAAATTCGATAAATTGGTATCCCCCGCCGAAAGGGTTTGTGGTGAGGAATGGCAAAAAAATATATCCAGCAAAAAGTTAAGGATGTTAATAAGAAGCAAATAATTTCATTAGTCAAAATCAATTTAACAGAAAACAAATGTTTAATTAAAGAGTACATAATCAATGTATGATACTTTGATCCTGACTAAAGAATTTATTTTGAATGGGATATGCTTACTGTAATAAGCTTAGCTTTTAAAATTAAATGCAGTTAACTGAAATATGAGCTTGAAGTTTAACTGGAACGAAATATTGTCTTTGCGTGGTTTGGCACCAGGTGTTGTTGTTTAACATGTACATTTGAACTTAAAAAAACAGATATCCTTATGAGAACACTGGTAAGATGTCTTGAACATGACTGAGGGCAAGGCTTGTGCAGTCACAACTTAACATGTTGAAGGTTTGAACATTTAAAAAAAAAAAAAAAAGGAATGAAAATATATATATGTATATATATTTATTTTTTAAGGGTGTGGGGGTGCGGGGGAACGGGAGAGGAAACAAAATTTCACATGTTGATTATAAATATTGATGGAAAATGGAAAATGAAAAACAAGAGGGTCATGATGACCCTGGATCGCTCATCAGAGTAATATGAGCTACATGTATCTAATGTCAAACTGATGATTTTTAGAAATTTTTTGGAAGATTTTCCGATGTACAATCAAGTAACCCCTGGGGCGGGGCCAATTTTACCCCGGGGGTCATGATTTGAACAAAGTTTGTAGAACTCTACTAGGAAATATTACATATCAAATATCTAAGATCTAGGCCTTCTGGTTTATTTTTAGCAAATTTATGAAGATTTCCCTATGTACAATCAAGTAACCCCTGGGCCTGGGTCAATTTGACCCTGTGGGGGGGGGGGGGTCAAGATCTGAACCAGTTTTGTAGAGGTCCAGTAGGCAATGCTACATGTCAAATATCTAAGCTCTAGGCCTTCTGGTTTATTTTTAGAAAATTTTGAAGATTTTCCTATGTACAATCAAGTAACCCCTGGGGCGGGGCTAAATTTACCCCGGGGGTCATGATTTGAACAAAGTTTGTAGAAGTCTACTAGGAAATGTTACATATCAAATATCTAAGATCTAGGCCTTCTGGTTTATTTTTAGCAAATTTATGAAGATTTCCCTATGTACAATCAAGTAACCCCTGGGGCTGGGTCAATTTGACCCTTGGGGGGTTAAGATTTGAACCAATTTTGTAGAGGTCCACTAGGCAATGCTATATGTCAAATATCTAAGCTGTAGGCCTTCTGGTTTATTTTTAGAAAATTTTGAAGATTTTTCAATGTACAATCAAGTAACCCCATGGGGCGGGGTCAATTTGACCACGGGGGTCATGATTTGAACAAATTTTGTAGAAGTCTACTAGGCAATGCTACATGTCAAATATCTAAGATCTAGGCCTTCTAGTTTATTTTTAGAAAATTTTTGAAGATTTTCCTATGTAAAATCAAGTGACCCCTGGAGCAGGGTCAATTTTGACCCAGGGGTCATGATTTGAACAAATTTTGTAGAGGTCCACTAGGCAATGCTACATGTGAAATATCTAAGCTCTAGGCCTTCTGGTTTATTTTTAGAAAATTTTGAAGATTTTTCTATGTACAATGAAGTAACCCCATGGGGAGGGGTCATTTTGACCCTGGGGGTCATGATTTGTACAAATTTTGTAGAAGTCTATTAGGCAATGCTACATGTCAAATACCTAAGATCTAGGCCTTCTGGTTTATTTTTAGCAAATTTATGAAGATTTCCCTATGTACAATCAAGTAACCCCTGGGCCTGGGTCAATTTGACCCTGTGGGGGGGGGGGGGTCAAGATCTGAACCAGTTTTGTAGAGGTCCAGTAGGCAATGCTACATGTCAAATATCTAAGCTCTAGGCCTTCTGGTTTATTTTTAGAAAATTTTTGAAGATTTTCCTATGTAAAATCAAGTGACCCCTGAAGCGGGCAATTTTGACCCCGGGGGTCATGATTTGAACAAATTTTGTAGAGGTCCACTAGGCAATGCTACATGTGAAATATCTAAGCTCTAGGCCTTCTGTTTTATTTTTAGAAATTTTTGAAGATTTTCCTATGTAAAATCAAGTGACCCCTGGGGCGGGGTCAATTTTGACCCCGGGTTCACCCCGGGTGACCAAGACAAGTGGGCGACCAGGTGTGGGTGCACAACTTCACATGTTTATAATAAATGTTCACAGAAAAGAATGAAAGAAATTTAATGAAATTCTGCCAAATGGCAAGTTTGTTATGTACAAATATGTGGATTTTTAGACAATTAAAGGGCAATAACTCTGCAGTTACAAAAGAAATCCATATGAAATTGTGTGTGCACAACCACATTATAGTGCTCTAAATTCTGTTAAAGTTTCATAGTTCAAGGTCAAATATATCAAAAGTTATGATGCAGAAATTGCCATATTTATAGTATCCTACATAGTTAACACTAGAAACTTCTAAGGGCCATAACTCTGGTGTTACTTGGGCAATCTGACTGAAACTTGACGGGCCGCAAGAACTCATAGTGGTGAACAAGTATATGAAGTTTTAAATAAATATTTCCAACCATTTCCTAGATATGGCTCCGGACGGACGGACGGAAAACGCCAAAACTATATCCCTCCGACTTTCGTCGGGGGATAACAAGAGGGCCATGAAGGCCTTGTATCGATGAAGTTGCTATTGTGCAGACAAGGTCAAAATAGCTAATTCTGGCCCTTTCCGGGGCCATCACTCTGGAACCCATAAAGGAATCTGGCCAGTTCAAGAAAGGAACCAAGATCTTATGGCAATACAAGTTGTGTGCAAGTTTGGTTAAAATAAAATCATAAATGAAGCTGCTATTGTGCAGACAAGGTCAAAATAGCTAATTCTGGCCCTTTCAGGGGCCATAGCTCTGGAACCCATATTGGAATCTGGTCAGTTCAAGAAAGGAACCAAGATTTTATGGTGATACAAGTTGTGTGCAAGTTTGGTTAAAACATGAGCTCGTCGAACATGAAATGCATTCAGTAATTGCACAAGGAACAGAAATTATATGCTCACTGTAAACAAAAGTTCTACCATTCTGGTTTAATCCTTGACCTTATACAAGTTGTGTGCAAGTTTGGTTAAAATAAAATCATAAATGAAACCACTATCATGCAGACAAGATATTGTTGACGCACAAAAATAGCAAAATCTGGCTCTTTAAGGGACAAAAACTCTAGAACCCATGATGAGATCTGGCCAGTTTTCGAAAGTAACTGAGATATCATGCCAATACAAGTTTTGTACAAGTTTGAACAAAATTGCTTGCAAAATGTCGTCTCTATCTTGTTCACAAGAAATTGTGGAAGGACGGATGGACGAATGGACGACGAACGAAGGTCGATCACAAAAGCTTACCCTGTCACTACGTGACAAGTGAGCTAAAAAGCAGGGTTCCCGCTGACAAGGGTGCTGATTAATAACACCAATTAGTCTGCATTTGTACCGTATGATCTTGAAAGGAATATCTCACCATGACTAAAATGTTACATCCCCAGGTATCAATTTATGTGGGTACCGTTAGATAAATATGCCAGAGTCTCAAGGAATACTCGCAGTTCTATATTTTAATGTAGACTGTGTACTAGCTAAATTATTTTGGCTAACATTATTCTTTAAAGCATACCTTGGAGATAGTAAATCTATTGTTTGTTAGATCTTACTAACAATGCAAAAAAGCCTTCATTACTATCTCATTTTTACACGCTATACAAAATAACCAGAACCTACCTCGTACATACTAACATAGCGGAGCTCACTTACACTGGATAGAGCATTAACACAATAACAGGATTTAATAAAATCTAACGTGAATCCACGAAATATATTGATTAATAATTTTAAATGAAAAATGAATACAAATATAATAATACAAATCCATAAGATTCTACTAACGTAGGATTTAGATTTTATAGCAACTGAAGAAGACCTTCGGGTCGAAAGCGCTTTGCGTCAAGATATTGTTTTCCTGGTAAAATCTTCCAATCCTATACCAGTGTATCAATTATAAAACAATACAACTGCTCATACTATGGAAAAATACGTCAGCAATTGACAAAAAATACGTCATTAATTGACAACGCAAATACCGCAAAAATTTAAATTACAATATATAATAACGTGTCAGCGGTATGCATACATACAGGGATATATATTATAAAATACACGTTAAAGAGTTGGGTGAGATTAAACCCATGAGGTTACCTCAGACTTGGCATGGGGCCCTCATGAGGCATTCTGAACCATCAGCTGTGGTCGGACACCCACAAACCCCCTAAACAATCCCTCTATGCATCAAAATAAAATGCTCCAGACAAAGTCATTCTTGTATCTGACTTTTGACCTCTAAGTGTGACCTTGACCTTAGACCTAGGGACCTGGTTCTTGCGCATGACACTCCGTCTCATGGAGGTGAACATTTGTGCCAAGGATTACATCAGAGGAGGTTAGGAGCAAAATTTTGACTGATGAAGCCCAAAGGACAGGAACAACAAAGGGAAGAAACTAAAAATAAATCTAAGTCCTCAGAAAAAATATCTAAGTCCAAAGGACAGGAACAACAAAGGAAAGAATTTAGCCAAAAAGAAAAAAAAAATTCTAACAAGGTACAGATATGTATTGTAAGTGAACAAAAGAAGGATCTGCCAAATAAAAACAAGGGCACTGCAAGGCAACGCAAATGCAGAGCAATATACACACAAAACAAAGTCATATGACCTTTGACCCCTAAGTGTGACCTTGACCTTGAAGTGAGCCATCCGAAACATGTGCTCTGCACATCGTTTCGCTTCGGGCGTATAAAAAGGAATCGAGATCTTATGGTGATACAAGTTGTGTGCAAGTTTGGTTAAAATCAAATCATAAATGAAGCTGCTATTGTGCAGACAAGGTCAAAATAGCTAATTTTGGCCCTTTCAGGGGCCATAACTTTGGAACCCATTATGAGATCTGGCTGGTTCAAGAAAGAACCGAGATCTTATGGTGACACAAGTTTTGTGCAAGTTTGATTAAATTCAAATCATAAATGAAGCTGCTATTTTGCAGACAAGGTCAAAATAGCTAATTCTGGCCCTTTCAGGGCAATACACTAGAACCCATAGAATCTGCCATTCAAAAGGACCGAGATCTTATGGTGATACCAATTGGGCAAGTTGGTAATCAAATCAAATGAAGCGCTATGTACAGTCAAAAGACTAATTCGGCTCAGGCCATACTCGAACCCATATGGAATCTGCCGTCAAGAGAACAAGTCTATGGCAATACAAGTTGTGTGCAAGTTTGGTAAAAATTAAATCATAAATAAAGCTGCTATTGTGCAGACAAGGTCAAAATAGCTGATTTTGGCCCTTCAGGGGCCATAGCTCTGGAACCCATAATGGGATCTGGCCAGTTCAAGAAAGGAACCAAGATCTTATGGTGATACAAGTTGTGTGCAAGTTTGGTTAAAACAAGAGCTCGTCGAAAATGAAATGCCAACCTTGATGCATTCAGTAATTGCACAAGGAACAGAAATAATATATGCTCACTGTAAACAAAAGTTCTACCATTCTGGTTTAATCTGACCTTGACCTTTAACCTATTAACCTAACAAGAGATTACAGAGTGATCTTGGCGCCATCCACTGAGCCATTTTTGAATGTTCCAAATTTCAAGGCTAGCTCAAGGTCAAAATCAAGGTCAAATTTCATTTCGGTACAAAACAATGTGTATGTGGTCCGAATTTGAAAGCTGTGGCTTAAGAAATGTGAAAGCAGGTCACTAGATCAATTTCAAGGTCAAAGTTCATTTCAGTAGACAGAACTATGCATGTGCTTCAAATTTGGAGGCTGTAGCTTGAGAAATGTGATAGTAGGTAATAGGTAAAATCAATGTCAAATTTCAATTCAGAACATAACAAGAGCTGTCCGTAAGACAGCCAAGCTCGACTATTCGAAATATTGTCCCAGAGGCAGGAAAATATTACCTAAATAGGTTAAATATCAAAAGAGTTTTAAGTTCAAAAGGGGGAATAATTTGACCAAAATGCATATCAGTTATGGGACTTGCTGCTATCAACTAGTTTTATAACCCCTAAGGCACATGTGACGTTTCAATTCAATATCTGCATTAGTTTTGGAGATAGAAACTCGCATGTAAAACTTTAACCAGAATTTTCAAAGTCCAAAAGGGGGCATAATTTGCCCAAAATACATGCCAGAGTTATGTAACTTGATCCAGTGAAGTTAGTAATTGATCTAGAAATAGAAAAAATAAGTTTCAAATCTATATGCCTTTTAGTAATAGCTGTATGTACTTGCACGC
This sequence comes from Mercenaria mercenaria, assembly GCF_021730395.1. Classification (NCBI taxonomy): domain Eukaryota; kingdom Metazoa; phylum Mollusca; class Bivalvia; order Venerida; family Veneridae; genus Mercenaria; species Mercenaria mercenaria. Next base: position 61,978,056 of record NC_069365.1, read on the forward strand.
AAAACTTTAACCAGAAATTTCTAAGTCCAAAAGGGGGCATAATTTGGCCAAAATGAAGGTCAGAGTTATGGGATTGCTGCTATCAACTAGTTTTATAACCCCGAAGACACATGTGAAGTTTCAAATCAATATCTGCATTAGTTTTGGAGATAGTAACTTGCATGTAAAACTTTAACCAAAATTTTCTAAGTCCAAAAGGGGGCATAATTTGCTCAAAATACATGTCAGAGTTATGGGACTTGACCCAGAGAGGTTGGTAATTGACCTAGTAAAAGAAAAAAATAAGTTTCAAAGCTATATGCCTTTAATTGATGGCTGTATGTACTTGCATGCAAAAACTTAACCAAGGTGTGACGCCGACGCCGACACCGACGCCAGGGTGAGTAGAATAGCTAGACTATTCTTCAAATAGTCGAGCTAAAAATATGCATGCGGTCCAAATCTGAAGCCTGTAGCTTCAGAAATGTGAAAGTAGGTCACTAGGTCAATCTCAAGATCAAAGTTCATTTCATTACACAAAACTATGCATGTGGTTCGAATTTGAAGGCTGTAGCTTGCAAAATGTGAAAGTATGTCACTAGGTCAAAATCAAGGTCAAATTTCATTTCGGAACACAAAACTATGCAAGTGGTCCAAATTTGATGCCTGTACCTTCAGAAATGTGAATGAGGTCACTAGGTCAGTCTCAAGATCAAAGTTCATTTCAGTACACAAAACTATGCATGTGGTTCAAATTTGAAGGCTGTAGCTTGAGAAATGTGAAAGTAGGTCACTAGGTCAAAATCAAGGTCAAATATTATTTCGGAACAAAAAACTATGCATGTGGTCCAAATTTGAAGCCTGCACCTTCAAAAATGTGAAAGTAGGTCACTAGGTCAACAACAAGGTCAAAGTTTTTTTCGGTACACAAACCTATGCATGTGGTCCAAATTTGAAGGCTGTAGCTACAGAAATGTGAAAGTAGGTCACTAGGTCAAGATCAAGGTCAATTCATGTCAAGGTTCATCTTGCCACTCAAAACTATACATGTGGTCCAAATTTGAATGATGTAAGTTATGGATATGAAGATTCTAAGTTTTTCCCTATATCAGTCTATATGAACCATATGACCCCTGGGGCGGGGCCATATTTGACCCTAGAGGGATAATTTGAACAAACTTGGTAGAGAATCACTAAATGATGCTACATTACAAAATATCAAAGCCATAATCTTTGTGGTTTGGACAAGAAGATTTTCAAAGTTTTTCCCTATATAAGTCTACGTAAACCATGTGACCCCCAGGGCTGAGCCATATTTGACCCTAGGGGAATAATTTGAACAATCTTAGTAGAGGACTACTAGATGATGTCATATATAAAATATCAAAGCCCTAGGCCCTGTGGTTTTGGGCAAGTGGTTTTTCAAAGTTTTTTCCTATATAAGTCTATATAAACCATGTGACCCCCGTGGTGGGGCCATATTTGACCCCAGGGAAATAATCTAAACAATCTTGATAGAGGTTCACTAGATTACGCTACATACCAAATATCAAAGCCCTAGGCCCTATGGTTTTGGACAAGAAAATCAGAAACCGTTTAATTGTTCCTGACCAATGTGACCTTGACCTTTGACCTAATGACCTCAAAATCAACAGGGGTCATCTGCTGGTCATGGCCAACCTAACTAACAATTTTCCTGACACTAGGCCCAAGCGTTTTTGAGTTACTGCCTGGAAACCATTTTACTGTTCCTGGTCACTGTGACCTTGATCTTAGACATACTAACCTCAAAATCAATAGGGGTCATCTGCTGGTCATGACCAACCACCCTTTCAACTTTCATGACCCTAGGCCTAAGCTTTCTTGAGTTATCATCCGGAAACCGTTTTACTGTTCAGGGTCACTGTGACCTTGACCTTTAACATACTGACCTCAAAATGAATAGGGGTCATCTGCTGCTCATTACCAACCTCCCTATTAACTTTCATGATCCTAGGCCCAAGTGTTCTTTAGTTATCATCCAGAAACCGTTTTACTATTCAGGGTCACTGTGACCTTGACATTTGACATACAGACCTCAAAATCAATAGGGGTCATCTGCCGGTGATGAACAACCTCCCTATCAACTTTCATGATCCTAGGCCCAAGCGTTCTTGAGTTATCATCCGGAAACGGATTGGTCTACATTCCGACCTACCGACATCTGCAAAACAATATACCCCTCCTTCTTCGAAGGGGGGCATAATAAAATCATAAATGAAACCACTAACTGCAGGCAAGAAATTGTTGACGCACAAACATAGCAAATTCTGGCCCTTTAAGGGGCAATAACTCTAGAACCCATGATGGGATCTGCCCAGTTTTCGAAAGGAACTGAGATATCATGCCAATACAAGTTTTAAATTTGTATAAGTTTGATCAAAATTGCTTGCAAAACGTGGTCTCTATCTTGTTCACAAGAAATTGTGGATGGACGGACGGACGAAGGGCGATCACAAAAGCTCACCCTGTCACTATGTGACAGGTGAGCTAAAAACATAGGATACGATCGTAAAACTATCGATATCTGATAAATTTGTGCAATTGTATAGTAGCCGCAATTTGACAGCGATGGTTGACCTTTAAGGCTGATTATTTATACCGATTATTTAATTGTATAAATTAGGGGTGCTTAGGGTAGCCGTGTATATTTACTACTTGTGCACGGTATTTGTAACAATAACAATTTATGTCATTACAGAGAAAAGGGATACTGGGTAGTGAAACCATTATCCATGACAAAATAGTTGTACTACTTTTGAATCGTTTTATCTAAAAAGAAAACCCTGATTTACCATGAAGGAAACCCTGAATTACGAATAATGACATAACCGACTTTTCCGATAAAGTTTTCTATTTATATATTAGTTTGTATATAGTAAATCTATATCACGATATATATCTACGTCAATTTTAAATTTATAAATGCAAAGATATGAAGCAATTTACGTACAATCCTTTTCAATAATAGGTTGTGCCGCATTATGTATGATAATACAAAGGTCAACCATCTGGGTCAAGTTGCGCCCACTAAACAAGAGCTCCGGCAAGCGGGGCAATATACACCCGAAGGGTTACATCAGAGGATGGGAGCAAATTTTAAAGAACTTGACTGTTGATGCCCAAAGGACAGGAACAACAAAGGGAAGAAATTCTAAAACAAGAGGACCATGATGGTCCTGAATCGCTCACCTCTTCCCACATGACCCAGTTTTGAGTATGACGTCGTTTTTTCTATTATTTGACATAGTGACCTAGTTTTTGAGCTCATGTGACCCAGTTTTGAACTTGACCTAGATATTATCAAGATAAAAAATCTGACCAATTTTCATGAAGATCCATTGAAAAATATGGTCTCTAGAGAGGTCACAAGGTTTTTCTATTATTTGACCTATTGACCTAGTTTTCGAAGGTACTTGACCCTGTTTTGAAATTTACCTAGATATCATCAAGGTGAACATTCTCACTAATTTTCATGAAGATCTCATGAAAAATATGGCCTCTAGAGAGGTCACAAGGTTTTTCTATTTTTATACCTTCTGGCCTAGTTTTTGACCGCACGTGACCCAGTTTCGAAACTGACCTAGATATCATCAAGGTGAAGATTCAGATCAATTTTCATGAAGATCCATTGAAAAATATGGCACGTGACCCAGTTTCAAACTTGACCTAGATATCATCAAGATGAACATTCTGACCAATTTTCATGAAGATCTTGTGAAATATATGGCCTCTAGAGAGGTCACAAGGTTTTTCTATTTTTAGACCTACTGACCTAGTTTTTGATGGCATGTGACCCAGTTTCGAACTTGACCTAGATATCATCAAGATGAACATTCTGACCAACTTTCATAAAGATCCCACAAAAAATGTGACCTCTAGAGTGGTCACAAGCAAAAGTTTACGGACGGACGGATGGACGCACGAACGACGGACGCCGCGCGATCACAAAAGCTCACCTTGTCACTTTGTGACAGGTGAGCTAAAAATAAAAGTCCAAAAAAATCCTTACCAGGTACAGATATATCAAAATACACCTAACAAGAGGGCCATGATGGCCCTATATCGCTCACCTGGTTAAATGGTTGCTATGAAGATTTGCATTTAAGCTTGACCCCGGGGTCATGATTTGAACAAACTCGGTAGAGGTCCTTTAGGGAATGCTTCACACCAAATATCTAAGCTCTAGGGCTTCTGGTTTTTGAGAAGAAGATTTTTAAAGTTTTTCCTTTTGGTTGCCATGGCAATTTTTCCCAGCGGTAACTTAATTGTACATCGGAAAATCTTCAAAGCTCAGGTGAGCTAAAAGTCTAGCATACCCTGACAAAAAATTAGGGCAATTTGTACAAAAAAATAGGGCTAAAATTAGGAATTTGGTACAATTTTAAGGAAATTTAAGGGCTAAATTTAGGAATTTTCAAATTAAAATATTGACTTTAAAGACCATGTAATGTGCTTACCTTTATGTGATTGACATAAAAGTAACTCACAAATAGTGCTTTATTTACAGAAAAGACGTCTACCAGCTTTCCACTGTTTTCAGCTATTGTTGGCTGTATCCTGGAAATAAACAGAAATGAGAATTAACTACTTTGACTAAAAGTACACATTAAAAAGAGCACAGTGTCACTAGCTATACATTTACTATGTCTGACTGTAAAGAGTTTAATTATGGCCTCCTCTTCTCCCCTTATAGCCATCACAATCCACACCATATTTTTTTATTCTTTAATTTTTTAAACAATGAAACAATGCCAAAAAGTAAGAAATGCTGTCAGTGTAGTGGAGTACAGTGTATTGCCAGCAACAGTGCATATCAGAGTACACAAAATGAGAGTGAACTAAGACAAGTGTTTAACAAACTCATAACTATGATTAATTTGTACAGAAATTAAAACACACTTATTACCAACAAATACATAGTTTTACAACATTCAGCATGGACATCAGGTACTTGAGATACTTAGAAAATACAAATTAAACCAGCACAGGTCATTAAATTAGCAAATTCACAAAAACTGTTTCCAAGCCATACATTTGTTGACATCAGTGCATGATTGTGAGAAAAATCTCAAGAATTGTCTCCTCTTCACCCTTTTCAGCTATCACATTCCACAATAAACAATTTGTTAATTTGAAGCATTGACAACTCAAAAAATTGCAGTGGGAAAAAACATACATCTCAGTGATTTTTTTTTGCGTATTTTTACTGCCGAATATCGGCACTTTCCCCTCGCCAAAATAGGCCATTTTTTCCCAAAAAATTGTCTATTTTTCCCCTAAAAAAGAAATGTTTTCCCCCCTCAAATTATCATATTTTATTTCCAAAATGTAACAGTATATATTCGGGCGTGAGATCCACGATATCTAACATGAAATTGGCAGAAATGACGTCCTTTTTAAGATAAGAATCGCATCAAGGTTACCGTCGCGAAAACACATGACAAACAAAACATTGCCGATTTTCAAGAGAAATATGGACTACAGTCGGTTTAAATATGTTTCATTATGTCAGTTAATCATTTATGGTAATGAAAAATGACAATATCTCTCCTAGTTTTTGAAAAATTGGTCATCAAAATCGCCGCGATTGTACCGAATTTCGGATAGTCAAAATTTCGGACGTTATCAAATTTCAAGGGAATGAAGTGAAAATTGATAAATACAATTATTACAAGTTGTATTGGTGTCTTAATTTATTTTATCAACCAAAAATTTCACGATTTTAAATCCAAACGTGGTTTTGAAAAAATATAAACTCTTTAAACAAAATTCAGTTAGGAAATGTACAGATTTATATCACTTAGTATGGAAATTAAACATATTTCTATTTTTCCCAATTTGGGGAATTATCGCGCTTATTTTCCCAATTCAGCGGGCACAGGCACCTTTATTTTGTCCAAAAAAAATCACTGCATCTAATAGTCTAATAAAAATGTTGATGAACATCAGTTACATATTTGACTAGAAACTTGTATAGCTTGCAAAAAATACATACATGTATATAGAATAAATCTGAACTGTGATCACATATTACATAATTATGAAGAACAGGCCAAGTAAATAATCAGAATTTGACCTGATTTGTTATTATGTCTACACCTATATACACCTATTAACTAGGTATTACTTCTGCACTATGTGTATGCTACACTTCCAGTGAGGAGCACTAAATATCCCTCAGATAATCTTCATTGGGAAATAGATCTTTCAAGTATCACAAATTACCTTCAGAAATCCTATCTCTGTCATCTAGTCACAACCAATAACAAGCTGAACACATGGATCCACTGGTAAACTGCTTTGAACTGTGCTAAACTGTTTTTTTTCTGAATTAGAAGAACTTTTAAACAACATTTAAAACATTTTCTCGTTTTGATCATTGCAAAAAAGTTAAAAAATTAGGAATCTTTGTGAAAAAATAGGGCCTTTTTAGGAATTTCCTTTGATTTTTAAAAAAAAAATAGGAATTTTAGCCAAATTGAAAAAAAAATAGGAAAAAGTAGGAATTTTAGGGACGCTAGACAGCCTGCATCCATCATTGATCCATGTTGCACCACAGAAAAGTTGTCTCGGTTCTGCCTAGGCCATCCTTAAAAAATTGTTTGTTTGCAGTAACGCGACCGACTCACGAAAATCGCCGCGACTCAAACAATTTTTTAACCCAAAACTCGGAAATTTTTTTTTTTAATCGGTGACGTATTTTTATTCTTTCCTGTTTCGTTATTTCTTTTGGGTAACTATTTGTATCGCTAAGTTTTTCTAGACAGTGTTCGTTGAGGTTCAACTACATGAATGATCGATATGACCGATAAGAAACAAAATATGTGAATGTTACGCTTTCTGTATACCGCTAATTAACAAGTGAAACAAATACGATAATAGGCTCCTCTTCTATGCATTGTTTATCAATTAACTTTTACACATTGATCAATAAATACCTTTGGCAATGACGGACATTATTGTACCAAATACAAACCGCGAGAAGCCCACGTGTCAGTCGGCGCGTGGCATGATTGACATCTGCCAGAAGCTGATTAATATACCAAGCTCCGCCTACTGCCATACTTCCGCTTATGGCGGCGAACAATACTGGAATTCACCGGGATTTTGATTGACAAGGGGCAGTACTTTCGAACTCTAGCGCATAAAAGAAAATTTCCTCGGGTCAAGCCGACGCACGGGACATTTTTTGTGCGGGTTAAGTACGAGTTTTTCTCGATAAGTGCGAGTGAAAACCCAGGACCTCGGGTCTACCGAACGCCCTGCCGATTTCCTGATATACTACAAAAAATTCATGAAAAAAGTTGTTTAGAAAATTCCACATGGACAAATCGTGGTACATAGTGTTATCTGTGCAATACTGCAGACGTATTTAACCGAGTTTTAGATTTGTAAAATAATGATTTTTCTCGTACGTAAAACATCTGGGATAGATAAATTCTTGGATATCATTCTATCATATTTGCAAACAAATAACAATTTTAGTTTCGATCTTTTGTCATTGCATAATCTTTTTAATCTGCCCCGAGGATAAAACTGCAGTGACACTGCACAAGTCACTTGGAAAGAGCACAATAAACGTCAAAAGTATTAGACAAACAAAATTTTCTTACCTGAAAATTTATTTATAAAAGTTAAACATCCTTTCAATGCAATGACTAAAACCAGCGAAAGAAATCCATAATGTTTACATTTCTAGATTTTCCTATTTAAGTGAAATTAAATTTCCATTTGTCCACTTTTTTCCTATTTTTGAAAACCCTGACTTTAGAAACATAGTTATTATTACTGAAACTTTCTGTGACTTAAATAATGTAACTGAAATTCATGCAAATTTTTGACACCTGCCATCAGAAACTGGGTTTAACCTGTTTGACAACTGTTTCTTTTAATGTGTGCCGACAGTAGCAGATCAAAGAAGACACTAGCAGATCAAAGAAGACGTGTATTCTGTGTGATGTCATAGTGATGTCACTGCTACTGACATGTATTTAATTCAAGAAGTGACTGTGTAATGCTTTTATGGGTTTTTGTGTTTTGACTTTGAGTGCATTAGCACTGGGAGCTTGATTTATTTTTTGCTGATATGGAATTAACCTAGCTTTTTTTAATTGTATTCACATTCAGATTAGGCTTTTCTTGGTTAAGGCAATCATTGCAAGAGTGAAAAAAAAACTTAAATTTGCAGTTCAATCACATTAGATTCACAAGGATAAGAAATTAGGTTTACATTGAAGGATAACAAAACAGAATCACTGATATTTTCAGTGAATTTGTTATTTACTTTAAATCAATAGACTTAAACAAAGACAGGAAATAATAATAATAAAAAAAAGTATATTTAGTTCCATTTTCAACTTGCATGTCATGGCGCTATTAAAACTCTTTCCACGTTTCCCTAAAATCACTCCACCTCTCCATAATCTTAGCCGAGGAAGAAATGGCTTCTCCCTAAAATATTAGCATAGCTTAAGCCCTGAGTAAACAATGTAAAACAATTAAGTATTGTCTAAAAATTACATGATACATAGGCTTTGAAGGAGTGCGGTGCTAGTAATCAGACTCAGGTCTACAGGGTAAAATATCAAAGATTTTGCTATGTACTTCAATGCTGTCCATTGGAGTAGGAATCCTAAGGAATGTAATGTTTTTTTATTACCCCAGCCAGTGCAAGGACATTCAAAAGGTCTGGCCAATTATTTTTGTTTAATATATTGATAATCTTAAATTTTTAAGTTTCATATGGAGATAATAAACTCTGTTTCTGACTGGTGTCAGGCTATCTGTTATTTTTATTGTTATTAAAAAGGTGATATTAATATTAGTATTCATACTATGTGAAAACTACCACCCTTGCAGATATGTTACAATCAAGTTAGCATTCTACAGAGAAGTGTTAGTACCCAAAAGGTGTATAAACCAGAGGGTTAAAAAGAAAATGCAGGTGTTGTACAATTAGCATACAAAAAAAAAAAACGAAAAAAAAAAAAAAATCCCTACCTACCTACTCACACTAAAAATTCTGGGTCGCGTTACTGCAAACAAACAATTTTTTAAGGATGGCCCTACGGCCAATAACAAATCAAAGGCCTGAGGGGCCCGAGTCGGCTAGTGATTGATGTACTGGTAGTATAGTCTAAATGGCAAGATTACAACAGGAACAAGAGCCATGTAAGACATGGCCAATCCCCCCGCCGGGCATATTATAACTGAAGGCTAAAGTTCCTGGCAAGTTAGTGTCTGAAAGTATTAATTTTGGGGAAAGTTTTGAAGAACCATTTAGTTGTGGTCCGCATCAGGGGTTTTAAAGATGTGGAAGAAAGAATAAGTCAGTGGTGGGGTGGTTTACTGCTAAATTTTATTAATTTTCATGAACAGTATAGCAATGATATTTTTCTATATGGCTACTGTAAAAAGAAGGAACAAGAGTGCCAGAATGTCACAATATATGCCCATCACAGCAAATTTCTTTACTCTAGCAGCTGTATTTGCAAATGAAATTTTAATTTTGTGGTTGTTTAGTAATCATTGTAAGTCTTTTGTTTTTCTAAGTCCACAAGAAAACTCCTTACCAGGTAGAGATATCTTAAAATACACCTAAAATTGGAAAGTAACATCCATGTTGTACACAGAAAAGTGGTCTTGTTTTTTCCTTACAGTCAATTATAAAAATGTTACAATATAAGTTATTTATAGTAATAACTAAGGGAAGTTTTTTTTTATATATAAAAAAAAAGTATTGTCCACACAAAAATCTTTACCAGGTAGAGTTTGGTCAAAATACACCTCAAAATTGGATGTAGCATGCATGTTGTACTACAGAAAAGTAGTCTTGATTTTTCCCTATGACTAGTAATGAAAAAGTTACAATAAAAGCTATTTAAAGTAACAACAAAGGGAAGTAATTCCAAAGAAGGGAACTGTGCATGACACTTCGTCTCATGATGGTGTATAATTGTGCCAAATTACATCAAAATCCCTCCATGCAACAAGAAGAAATGCTTCGGACAAAGTCATTCTTGTATCTGACCTTTGGCCTCTAAGTGTGACCTTGACCTTAGACCTAGGGACCTGGATCTTGTGCATGACACTCTGTCTCGTGGTGGTGAACATCTGTGCCAAGTTATATCAAAATCCCTCTATGCATGAAGAAGAAATGCTCCGGACAAATTTTTTTAAGAAAATATGATAAAGGGGAATAACTCAAAAAAGAGGCAAGGTAGAGTTATTGTTCTTGCACATTGCACTTCCTCCCAATGTGTTCTATCAGTGTATGAAGTTTGAAGAAAATCCCTCCGGTACTTTTGGAGTTATGCTCCGGACAAATTTTTTTAAGAAAACATGATAAAGGGGAATAACTCAAAAAAGAGGCAAGGAAGAGTTATTGTTCTTGCACACTGCACTTCCTCCCAATGTGTTCTATCAGTGTATGAAGTTTGAACAAAATCCCTCCAGTACTTTTGGAGTTATGCTCCGGACAAAATTTTTAAGAAAATAAGTTAAAGGGGAATAACTCAAAAAATCGGCAAGGTAGAGTTATTGTTCTTGCACACTGCACTTCCTCCCAATTTGTTCTATCAGTGTATGAAGTTTGAAGAAAATCCCTCCAGTACTTTTGGAGTTATGCTCCGGACAAAGATCGTTGCGGACGGATGCACGCACGCACGCACGCACGGAGAGCATTTCTAATATCCCCTTCGCCTTTGGCAGGGGGATAAATAATGAATACAGGATGCACATGAATGACTGGTTTTTAGTAAAAGTAATATGCTTCCATGCAACTTATTTCAAATATTTCTTTTCTTCTTTTGCTTTGACCTAGTGACCTAGTTTTGACCCCACATGATCCAGATTCGTGCTTGTCCAAGATTCCATAAAAACATACATTCTGACAAAGTTTCAGGAAGAATTGAGCAAACTTTACCTTTGATTTGACCTAGTGACCTACTTTTTGGCCCCACATTGAAAATCATCCAAGACTTTAGCCCACCCGCTTAGCTCAGTTGAGAGAGCAGGGGTCACACTGGGAATTTTTTTCTCTGAGCCACTGCTTTTTCCGAAGATAAAATTATGAGGCCAACAACGGCGAAGCGCATAGCACTGACGTTCTTGTAGGACTACATTATATGTACAAAAGTATTCATACTACTTAAGAAATTAATGTAGTTATAACATATTTCTTAGTAACCCTTTAAAAAGCTATTTAGAAAATCAATTTGTGTTAATTTCTAAAATTATCATTTTTATAAACATCTGCCATTTAATAAACAAGAGGACCATGATGGTCCTGAATCGCTCACCTCTTCCCACATGACCCAGTTTTGAGTATGACGTCGTTTTTTCTATTATTTGACATAGTGACCTAGTTTTTGAGCTCATGTGACCCAGTTTTGAAACTGATCTAGATATTATCAAGATAAAAATTCTGACCAATTTTCATGCAGATCCATTGAAAAATATGGTCTCTAGAGAGGTCACAAGGTTTTTCTATTATTTGACCTATTGACTAGTTTACGAAGGTACGTGACCCTGTTTTGAACTTTACCTAGATATCATCAAGGTGAACATTCTCACTAATTTTCATGAAGACCTCATGAAAAATATGGCCTCTAGAGAGGTCACAAGGTTTTTCTATTTTTATACCTACTGGCCTAGTTTTTGACTATACATGACCCAGTTTCAAAACTGACCTAGATATCATCAAGGTGAACATTCAGATCAATTTTCATGAAGATCCATTGTAAAATATGGCCTCTAGAGAGGTCAAAAGATTTTAATAATTTTAGACCTACTGACCTAGTTTTTGATCGCAGTTGACCCAGTTTCAAATTTGACCTAGATATCATCAAGATGAACATTCTGACCAATTTTCATACAGATCCCATGAAAAGTATGGCCTCTAGAGAGGTCACAAGGTTTTTTTATTATTTGACCTACTGACCTAGTTTTTTAAGGCACGTGACCTAGTTTCAAACTTGATCTAGATATCATCAAGGTGAACATTCTGACCAATTTTCATGAAGATCCATTCAAGGGTATGGCCTCTAGAGAGGTCACAAGGTTTTTCTATTTCAAGACCTACTGACCTAGTTTTTGATCGCAGTTGACCCAGTTTCAAACTTATATATCATCAAGATAAACATTCAGACCAACTTTCATACAGATCCCATGAAAAATATGGCCTCTAGAGAGGTCACAACGTTTTTTCATTATTTGACCTACTGACCTACTTTTAGATGGCACGTGACCCACTTTCGAACTTGACCTAGATATCATCAATATGAACATTCTGACCAATTTTTATGGAGATCCATTCACAAGTATGGCCTCTAGAGGTCACAAGGTTTTTCTATTTGTAGACCTACTGACCTAGTTTTTGACCACACATGACCCTGTTTCGAACTTGACCTAGATATCATCAAGGTGAACATTCAGACCAACTTTCATACAGATCCCATGAAAAATATGGCCTTTAGAGAGGTCACAAGGTTTTTCTATTATTTGACCTACTGACCTAGTTTTTGATGGCATGTGACCCACTTTCGAACTTGACCTAGACATCCTCAAGATGAACATTCAGACCAACTTTCATACAGATCCCATGAAAAATATGGCCTCTAGAGAGGTCACAAGGTTTTTTATTATTTGACCTACTGACCTAGATTTTGACGGCACGTGACCCATTTTCGAACTTGATCTAGATATTATCAAGGTGAACATTCTGACCAATTTTCATGAAGATCTCATGAAATATATGGCCTCTAGAGAGGTCACAATGTTCTTCTATTTTTAGACCTACTGACCTAGTTTTTGAAGGCACGTGACCCAGTTTCGAACTTGACCTAGATATCATCAAGATGAACATTCAGACCAAATTTCATACAGATCCCATGAAAAATATGGCCTCTAGAGAGGTCACAAGGTTTTTCTATTTTTAGACCTACTGACATAGTTTTGAAGGCACGTGACCCAGTTTCGAACTTGACCTAGATATCATAAAGGTGAACATTCTGACCAATTTTCATGAAGATCTTGTGAAATATATGGCCACTAGAGAAATCACAAGGTTTTTCTATTTTTAGACCTACTGACCTAGTTTTTGACGGCACGTGACCCAGTTTCGAACTTGACCTAGATATCATCAAGATGAACATTCTGACCAACTTTCATAAAGATCCCACAAAAAATGTGACCTCTAGAGTGGTCACAAGCAAAAGTTTACGGACGGACGCACGTACGCACAGACGCACGCACGCTGCGTGATCACAAAAGCTCACCTTGTCACTATGTGACAGGTGAGCTAAAAAATTCTGAAAATCACATTTAAAATAAAGATGTCAAAAAAGAAAAGAAAAATGTTTAAAAAAAAAAACAGTGTCTTATTTTGCACATTGCCTATAAGTGGGTGGGGTTGGATGCCTTCTCATGTTTTATTCTCGAAAAATACTTCAAAATAAGAGCTCCTTTTGCAACAGTTGTCATATTTTTCTTAAATGTAGACTTTTTATTGGCTTTTTATTAAGATTGCACTAAAAAATCTCGTCAGAAATGACAGAAATATCCGAAAATCACGGTCACGAAAACGGGTGACAATTTCGGAAAACTTAAGTTGGAATTAAATATTTGATAAAATACCTATGTTTTATTGCTTTTCTATCATCATAGCTATTCAATACTTACAATTTCTGCTTGTCTAAAGCATTTTATCTTGTTTTTGCCCAAACTAACCCTCGGCAATCAATAAAATTTGCCTAACGGCCGACTGCTCATAAAATCATATCAAGTGCACAAAATGATTATAGTTATCCAGTTTGTTATTCAATAATCTAATTAACGCCAATTAACTGCCTGATCAAATAAAATAATTGCAAATTGGCTCCCTCTCTTTCAATAACGGATGTAGTGTCTACACAGATTATCGATTTTTCACACCTTTTGGTTCGTAAAACTGGCAATATGCAGACAGATATAGCTTTGGGCCATTTTCGCCAATTAGAAAATTTCGAAGCCACATTTAATTTTTTGTCACAAATGGCTTGAGTGGCGATCGACAGCATGACCCCTGGAGAGCATTGGTTTACATATCACGGGGTCGTGAGTTTGATCCCCGGGCGGGGCGTATGTTCTCCATAAGGATTTGATACCCGACATTGTGTCTGAAATCATTCATTCTCCACCTCTGACAATTCATGTGGGGAAGTTGGCAGTTACTTGCGGAGAACAGGTTTGTACTGGTACAGACTACAGAATCAAGGAACACTGGTTAGGTTAACTGGCCGCCGTTACATGACTGAAATACTGTTGAAAAAATGGCGTTAAACCCAAAACAAACAAACAAACATCCAAGACTTTAAAAACCAATATAAACATTTTGACCAAATTTCATGAAGATAGGTCATAAACATGGCCTCTAAAGTGTTATCAAGCTTTTCCTTTGATTTGACTGGATGACCTAGTTTCTCATCCAACATAACCCAGATTCAAACCTGACCTAGAAGTCTTCAAGACAAACACTGTGATCAAATTTCATGAAGATCCATTATAAAATGCAGTCCACAAGGTTTTTCTTTGATTTGACCTTGCAGCCTACTTTTTGAGCACAGATAACCAATATTCAAACTTGACCAAGATTTCATCAAGGCAGCCATTCTGACTAAATTTTAGGAATATCCAGTGTAAAATGCAGCCCCTATTGTGTACTAAAGGTTTTTCTTTGATTTGACCTTGCAGCCTACTTTTTGAGCACAGATAACCAATATTCAAACTTGACCAAGATTTCATCAAGGCAGCCATTCTGACTAAATTTTAGGAATATCCAGTGTAAAATGCAGCCCCTATTGTGTACTAAAGGTTTTTCTTTGATTTGACCAGGTGACCTAGTGTTTGACCCCAGATGACCAATATTCAAACCTGACATAGACATTCTGATCGAATTTGATGAAAATCAGGTGTAAAATGCAGCCCCTGTTGCTTGCACAAGGTTTTTACTTGTTTGGACCTAGTGACCTAATTTCTGAGGCAAAATGACCTACAGTCGAACTTTACCTAGATTTGATCAAGGCAATCCTTTTGACCAAATTTCATGAATCTCAATTGAAAATTATAGCCTCTATCGCATACAAAACGTTTTTCTTTGATTTGTCCTAGAGACCTAGTTTTTGACCCCAGATGACCCATATTCAAACTTGACCTTAAAGGTGGTCAATCATATTTAAACAACATTTAATGACATTTTTTACTTTTTGTATATTCTGGTAGAGAATTATATAAGGAACAAAAAGACCGATTACATAGAGTTAGATTCTTATTTGAAATGTATATTTTATTATTTTTATTAAATTTTGTAATTACTCCCCTTTAATATGAAAGTATATAAAAAGCTGGGTATTTCTTTTTATTTCGATACAATGTCTAGTTTTACATTTGCATTTGATAGACATATCAACTATTGAACAATCTGAACCAAAATGCAAGTTTTAAAGCTGTGTGTAGCTTCTGAATTCATTTATTTCCAATCTATATTGGTTGCGCAACAGATAGGCAAAGGGAGGTAATAATAATTTTTCAAACTTGCGTTTCTAATGAATTCCATCTAAATACATAATCTTTAATGCAAATATTTTACAAATATATTACAATATGTCTAATAGTTATACATTTCCTTAGGCAAAGTATGTTTATCAAATTTATACTTATGATAAAATAACTCTCTCTTGGTTGGGCAACCAGGATAGGAAAATGAAATTTTAAAAATACCTCCAATGAAAATCTAATTTGTATTAAGTGTTAAGTGAACATAAATGAGTGTAAATGATCAGATGCTAAAGTTTCGAACAAATCCATTACATGGCCAAAATCCGATTATCCACCTTTAAGGTAGTTCTGCACGATAAACCGGAAGTGATGGAATAACGTCATTTATCCGGAAAACATAGAATAAAGCCTGGATGCGGCATACGGAAATGAAAATCAGTTTATGAATTAATGGCAACTTGTGAGTAAATTTATTAAAATGGCACTGTCATTATGTTTTTAAAGTCAAAATATGATATTAAAACATATGACACGTTAAATAATTCAAAATAATGTCTTAAAATTAGCTTGAAATATTCTGTTCACTTTAATCATGGTCAAATATCTCAAAAATAAGCACACGGACCTATACATTTTTTTCACCACATTATACGCCACATGTTTATTTACAACTGTGAGAAGTTTCATCAAAATCTACATTGTAGAAAAATTTCCATTCGCGAAAATGTTTTGAAAGGTATGATTTTCCCATAGACTGCCATTATGAAAATTTGTCCGGGGTACAAATTTTTCAGATCAGTCTAGCAAAAAATCAAGCACATAACCTATCCTTTTTATATGCTGAATTTTCTAGGTATATTCTGAAGTTTTGAAAAATCAGAGTTACATTGTAAATCAAATTCTACATCATAGAAAAAATTTGATCCAAACGTGCACAACTACCTTAATTTCATCAAGGCTATCATTCTGACCAAATTTCATGAAGATCAATTGAGAAATACAGTCTCTATCGCATACACAAGGTTTTTCTTTGATTTGACCTAGTGACCTAGCTTTTGATCACAGATGACCCATATTTTAACTTGAACTAGATTTCATCAAGGCAATCATTCTGACTAAATTTTATGAATATCAAGTGTAAAACAAGTTAAAGCATACCAAAAGTTCCTTCCAGGGCAGATCTACATAAATTTATAAAATGACCATCTTGTAAAATTTTGGTTGCAATGTCTGTTTTATACTGCCAAAAAATATCAGGTAAGTATTTACGCTAGTTTTTTAACATAAATTGTTAAATCCAACAACAAATTAAATCTGTTACCTCTTTCAGTATAGTAAATACGGCAGTAAGACATTGACCTGGAATTTGTTATTGCACAATTTATTTGACCTGTCAAATTTTGTTCCTGGCTTTCATTATATTTTATTCACACCTATATAAGATAAACATGAAAGCCAGAAACATGTTTTGACAGGTCAATAAAATAGAACAATATACATAATTAGAGGGTCGCAATGGGGTTTGTTTTCATATATTAACCATGCATTTGAAGGTAACGATAATATTTGGTTGTTTACATTTAAATTTGCTGATATATGTCTATGTACATATGTTAAGTTCAGGAGGAAATCAATTAATCATCCTCAGGTTTAGTATGTAACCCATGGATTCCCCCCAATTGAGAAAGAATAGTTTAACATCAGAGGTTATTTCTAAGGTCACAGAGATTTATTGGTCGGCTTGTAATGACAACAGCTTTCAGTATCAGTAGCTCAGTCAAGCGTGACTTATTAAACTGTAATATTCCTTCTCAAGAGAAGGAATAATGAAGCCCCTATTGCGTATACAAGGTTTTTCTTGAATTTGATCGGGTGACCTAGTTTTTGACCCTAGATGACCCATATTCAACCTAGATTTCATCCAGACAAATATTCTGATCAAATTTCATGAAGATCCAATGTAAAATGCAGCCCCTATTGTATACACAAGCTTTTTCTTTGATTTGAACTAGCGACCTACTTTTTGACCCAAGATGACCCATATTCGAACTTGGCCTCGAATTAATCAAGGCAATCATTCTGACAAAAATTCATGAAGATCAGTTGAAAAATACAGCCACTATCACATACACAATGTTTTTCTCTGATTTGACCTAGTGACCAAGTTTTTGACCACAGATGACCAATTTTCATCTTGGCCTAAATTTGATCAAGGTAATCATTCTGACCAAAATTCATGAAGATCAGTTGAAAAATACAGCCTCTATCGCATACACAAGGTTTTTCTTTGATTTGACATAGTGACCTACTTTTTGACCCCAGATGACCAATTTTTTGAGCTTGTCCTACACTTCATCAAGGTTATCATTCTGACAAAATTTCATGAAGATCAGTTGAACGGGCCATAATGGCCCTATATCGCTCACCTGTCATCATTGCACTTAAGGACAGAAGGTCAAAAAATCATAATAGTCAATCAAGAATCAGAAAAAGAACAATACGATAGTCAAATACTGTCAAAATGGACATCATGAGTACCAAATGTCTCGGTTTGAATAATGTTCTAAAAGAAGTAAAAAGGAAGTAATTAAAAAAATATGTGTCCTATAAAACAGCTGCATGAGAAGTAGGAATTACACCAAGTCATTGATTGACCCTAAGACGAGAAGTGAGCTCTTTGTTTCCTAGGTGAAATTTAAGTTTTTTTGAAATTAAGGTTCATAGTACAAGAAGGGAATATAACAACAAATGTAGACAACAGAAAGACGGCCACGATAACCATAACACTAATCAATGTCATTAGAGTCTATATAAAAGGAACAAGAGTCTATGTGAACAACTTTGTGCAAGTTTGGACTTAAAATCAAGTCATAAATGAACGCTATGTGCACAGTCAAATAGCTCAATTTAGAGCTTCAGGGAGGCCAAATACTGAACCATTATGGGATCTGCCAGTCAGAAAGGAACCGAGACTTAGGTGACACAATATTTTGGTGCAAGTGTTGATGTGATAAATTTTCAGTAATCATCAAATGAAGCTGCTATTGTGCAGACAAGGTCAAAATAGCTAATTCTGGCCCTTCAGGGGCATAACTCTGGAACCCATAATGGAATCTGGCCAGTTCAAGAAAGGAATCAAGATCTTATGGTGAACAAGTTTGTGCAAGTTGGTTAAAATTAAATCATAAATGAAGCTGCTATTGTGCGCAGTCAGCTGGTGGGGCCATAACTCTGAAATGGAATTGCATTCAAAAAATCAACTTGGAAATGTCAATAAATTAATCTACGTATTCACCGGGTCATATTAACAAGTAATTAATAATCAATTACATTGGAATGCATTAAATTACAATTACACAATAACGCAATTAAAATTAATCACAATCTCATTATTGTATTAAGTCAACATAATAAGTAATTTACACTGAAGTATCCAAATTATTAATATTAAAACACATTTTTTTAAACAGTAATTGTCACGTAAATGCAAAATACGTTTATAACAAATACTAATTAAGTACGTATCAATCTATCAAATTGAATATATAAACGTAAATCATTTTTGGGGATTTGTATTTTAGACTCAGTCGCCCGCACAAGCTTCCTGTCGACTTTAAACAAATTTGCGGCAAAGTGTTAACTTTTCTTCGGCGTTCTAATAACTTTTTAATTAAAAGCCGGCACATAAGCAGCGTGTCAAACCACTGACATTGTGTATTGCAGTACCCGCATGTACTAAGGAAAATATTATCGGAGTACACAGCTGTTTGGGTATGATGACGTAATGTGTAATGTCGCGAGCGTGTCACGGTATACATGAGGTACCGTATTTAAATGCATAATTTTAAGACAAACTGCATTAAATTGGATGCCAAATAATTACGTTTTGGGGGAATTAAACAACACAGAAACACTTAACAGTTGGTTTGAACGATGTTTTTAAGTTTTGTAAAAATTTTAATTTTTTATTTTTTTACCTCTTTGGAAAATGTAACGCCCCCGGGGGCGTCTATTCGGGAAAATACGGTAAATTACAATTACCATTACATAAAATTAAGCAATGTAATTAATTAAATTACAATTACATTGGAAATTGTAATTAATTACATTCAATTACAATACCAACTGTGGTGCGTCTTACATGAACACTGCAGCAAAGTTCTTTACTTTGTACTACACAAACATGATAATCCACATGTAAACTGATTTCAGTTATTTCAAAATTGAATTTAAGCTCAAAGTAAAATCTGTGTTTGCGGGAGAACATTACTCTGTCTTTAATATTATTGCAAAAGGAGCTACAAGTCAGCCCTAATTAATAGTTAATACATCGTCTAGCAGAATTGGGTTAGAGAAGATGCATGTAAAGTCAGGTATTTCTCTGAGGTCTGAATTTCTCTGAAGTTTATAGGATCATGGTTCTGCAATATGTTTCAAATTTAACTAGTCTAGTTCAGTATTTAATCATTTACATTTTAAACATATATTTTAAGTTTTTATCCTTGACACTACAAGTTCTCCAAAGGACCACATTGAAAATAAGTTGTAAAACATTCATGAGTCATCCTAGAATAACTATGTCACTAAAACTGTAGAATACTCATAATGTCTACAATAATAATTAATTTTTAGCTCATCTGATTTTTTGAAAAAAAATGATGAGTTATTGTCATCACTTGAGCGGTTGTCGGCGTCTGCGTTGCCTGGTTAAGTTTTACGTTTAGGTCAGCTTTTCTCCTAAACTATCAAAGCTGTTGCTTTGAAACTTGGAATACTTGTTCACCATCATAAGCTGACCCTGTATAGCAAGAAACATAACTCCATCTTGCTTTTTGCAAGATTTATGGCCCTTTTTGTACTTAGAAAATATCAGATTTCTTGGTTAAGTTTTATGTTTAGGTCAACTTTTCTCCTAAACTATCAAAGCTATTGCTTTGAAACTTGGAATACTTGTTCACCATCATAAGCAGACCCTGTACATCAAGAAACATAACTCCATCTTGCTTTTTGCAAGAATTATTGCCCCTTTTGGACTTAGAAAATCAGTTTTCTTGGTTAAGTTTTATGTTTAGGTCAGCTTTTATCTGAAACTATCAAAGCTATTCCTTTAAAACTTGCAACACTTGTTCACCATAAGCTGACCCTGTACAGCAAGAAACATAACTCCATCCTGCTTTTTGCAAGATTTATGGCCCCTTTTGGACTTAGAAAATATCAGATTTCTTGGTTAAGTTTTATGTTTAGGTCAACTTTTTCTCTTAAACTATCAAAGCTATTGCTTTAAAACTTGCAACTCTTGTTCACCATCATAAGCTGACCCTGTACAGCAAGCAACATAACTCCATCATGCTTTTTGCAATAATTATTGCCCCTCTTGGACTTAGAAAAATCATTTTCTTGGTTGAATATTATGTTTAAGTCAACTTTTCTCATAAACTATCAAAGCTATTGCTTTAAAACTTGCAACAGTTTTTCACCATCATAAGTGGACACTGTACATCAAGAAACATAACTCTATCCTGCTTTTTGCAAGAGTGATGGCCCTTTTTAGACTTAGAAAATCATGGGTAGGACAATATTTCTATTATACAAAAAAAATCAGATGAGAGTCAGCACCCGCAAGGCGGTGCTCTTGTTTTATCTTGTTAGAACTGTGAAATGCTATGTTGTTTATATCATTTAATACAACAAATTTTATCACAGATAAAAAATGACTAAACTAAATGCTAAGCATTTCAATTTTTGCTCCAATAAAAATCTAAATAATAATTATGCAAATAACAATTTCAAATCCTAGTTTGATCATTTTCTCCAAAAACATAGTGACAAACATCATCAAAGATTACCAGTTGGTTCTAATGAAACAAATATCAGAACAAAGGAGCTATGTCCAAGGGGTTAACACCTACCATAATATTCTATTGTTATTTTTCACAGCTATGAAATGCATATTAGCAGGTTAAAGTGAAGTGTCACTGGTAATAAACACAAAATAATAGTCCAGTTTGTTGAACAAATTATATATACTATTTGTTCAACAAACTGGCTTAGCATGTGCCATGTAATTGGAAAGTAATTGAAATGTAATTGTCAATTACACCCTAGAACTGTTCTGTAATTAATTAAATTACAATTACATGTAATTGATAAATGACACAATTACAAATTACATTCAATTACTTGGGAAATGTAATTTAATTGCAATTAATTACAATTACATTTTTAATTACCCCAGGTCTGTTGTCAAGCGGTGATATGGCGTGTATATAAGTCTCGTCAATCGTTTGCTTGGTGAGGATGGGCAATTCGACATTCAACTGAACTTCGGACAAAACTTCACTTGGCAGCAAATTAGAATTAATCTTTAATGTTCAGCAGAACAGATAAGTCAGACACAAAGCAGAACAAGGTAAGCCGGTTATTAATAAAACCCGGCCCGGCCCAAACCTCGGAAATAGCCGATTCTGATTGTACGGAAACCACCGGAAACTTACGGACGGAAGGCTGATATAATTACGAATGGTGATACCGTCATCTTAATCAAGGCAAATTTATGTGTATTTTATTTCATTATTACAAAAGTAGAAGCAAAGTATTTAATATTGATGATACGTATGTTGGATGAAGTATTGCACTTGACATAAGCAAAGACCTAAAATAACAAGATATTTGAATCACACTCGATCAAAGAAGTAATACGTTCGGCAGTCGATGTGTCATTTTGTGTACCGGACAGACACGAGATAGCAGTTTGCAGGATACTTTCAACAGAACTGGACAGGCTAGTTAATGGTACGTCGTTATTTCACACCTACAATCAGAATCGGCTATTTCCGTGGTTTGGGCCGGGTCGGGTTTTATTAATAACCAGGTTAGCCTTTGTTTTTCGGCTCGTATTTTATATTTTTATTTTAAAGACCTGTTTGTGTAATGGTGGGGCATATTAATTTCTGTGCAAGACAGACTCGGATCTAGTTGGTGGTAAATTTTGAATTTTAATTAAAGAATGATTTTAGATCAGAAGGTAGGATAAATAGAACATTAGGTTACTGTCTTATAAATTTAGATTTATTAAGTTCGTCTACGAAAAAATAAGTCTCGGCAGAGCCTCCACTTTTATATTTTCTCCGACTCACTTAATAAATTTAAATTTATAAGACAGTAACCTAATATTCTCTATTTATTTTCAAGTGACCCGCTATTGGCAGTGATTCTGTATTGGCGAGTTGACTGCACCTGCCTTTTAAACATTTTGAAATAGTAACAAAAGTTGTTGCATTATCGAGACATGTCATGTGCTCAGTTTGTTTTAGAAGTCGAAAATAAATTGGCTGGAGGCTGACATGGGCGTACTGGGAGGGGAGCTGTTCCCCAAGTGTCTTTGTAAAATTTGTTACAAGGTGAAGGACGCAGAACGAAGGTCAACTCTGAAAATTGCATGATATTCTGTTAAAAACGGCAAAAAAATAAATACCTGATGAGTACTCGTTTATCTTTTAATTCAAGCTGGTCCACAGCTAATTTATTCAGTGCCATCCTCGCAATTAACACTAAAAATTACCGAAATGTTGCCGGTTATATTTATAAATTTGCCTCTTTTTGAAGAGTATTCAAGACCGTCCAAGAGTCCGTACTGGCCCGTATCATACCGGTAGGACTAAATTGCGAAAATAAGATTATTTTCGCGAAAATACGATTTCTATTTATCTGTCCGTCCCGTCCGTCCGTCCGTCTGACTGTCTGTCTGTTCATACTGCTTAAGCCCATTTAGGGTAAACTAGCAGGTGCGCGTCAAGTGCAAGAATAAAAGTAGTTTTTAAAAAAGCATTTAAAGAAGACTTCAAAGTAAAAATAGTGAGAACGAATAAAAGTGAGATAGTGTCAATACAAGGTGAAGGTATTTGTAGGTTAAAAGTTGGTAAAAACAACTGTCTCCGGTACTTAGGGTCGCTTTGAAATGATAGAGAGGTAAAGACTACGCCTAACCCCCTCTAGGTCAGATATTAGAACGGTAGTAGTGGGTATAAGCTACAGAACGACTGTGTAGGGAAAGAAGGAATACTTATAACAGCTGGCAGAGGTGTGAATTTGCCTGAAGGAAAGGGGTGCACGTGGCGCGTCATTCTCAAATGCACCACGAGATATGATGGAACCGGCACTGCCACCAAACTGTACAAAATATTATAGAACATTGGCAGCCGTGCCATGTCACGATGGTCTTGTAATGTCTGCCAACCAAGTTCATGTTGCATGCTGGTGACACTGTCATAATTAGAATAGTTTAGAATAGCTTCTTTTTACCCAACGAACTGCCCTGTGCTGAACTATTTCTACTTTGTTAATATTTGATTGTGCATGAGGACTCCATACAGAAGAGGCATATTCTACCTGTGGTCTAACTAGTGTTTTGTAGGCAACTTCTCTGGTGTTTTGGTTTATGGTCTGGATGTTTCTGCGAAGGAAGCCAAGAGTTTTATTAGCATTGATAGTAATTTGCTCTATATGTTTATTCCATGATAGGTCTGTTGATATGTTCACTCCTAAAAACATGGCGCTGTCAACTGCTTCTAATGTCTGTCCATGTAACATGTAATTAAAAGAAAAGGGTTGCCTCTTTTTAGTTATATTCAAAACAACACATTTACTTGGATTAAATTCCATTGCATAAATTTCTTCCCATTTGACCAACTTGTCTAAATCATCTTGGTGAATTTGGCAGTCAAGCATGTTTTTAATTGCTAAATATACAGCAGTGTCATCTGCAAACAGACAAACTTGTGATGTTATTTGGTCGGGTAGGTCATTTATATATAAAAGAAAAAGTAGGGGGTCAAGAACGGATCCTTGTGGTACCCCGGATGTTACTGGGACCTCTGTTGAAGAATCACCTTCTAATACATCTGTTTGGGTTCTACCTATTAAAAACGACTTAATCCATAATATTACTGCGTTGTTGATGCCATGTTCCTGCAATTTATGTAAAAATTTTAGATGACTGACTTTGTCAAAATCTAATAAAATCATGTCTGTTTGTTGTCCGTTTGTCATATTTCTCGCCAGATGATCAACTAGTTGTAGAAGCTGTGTCTCACAAGATCGTCTTTCTCTGAAACCATGCTGTTGTTTTTGTTAAAATGAGCTGTTAGGTTGGAGGCAAAGATATGTTCTAAAACTTTACAAAGAATACATGTTAAAGAAATAGGTCTATAGTTTGCAGGATCTTCTTGTCTCCCTTCTTGAATAGAGGAAAATCATTTGCTGATATCCAAATTTTCGGAAGATGAGCAGTATCTGAAGATTTCTGAAAGATAAGAGAGATTATTGGTCAATTTGATGATTAAGTGTTTTTTAGACCAGTGGTTTGAAGTCTGGGCCTGCTGCTTTGTCAGGTGTCAGGTTGGAGAGAAGCTTCAGAACTCCTTTTGTTGTGATGGAAATGGATGGGATAATTGTAACTTTTTTTTCTGAAAGAAGAAGTAGAAACTAGAATAGGGTTGATGTTTCGAAAAGCTGAATGACAAGACTGAGACAATGTTAAAGGTGACATTGGAGTACGGACTGGAACTGTCTGTTGTTTTCCGTTTTGGTGGTACCTGAAGATTTATCAAACAATGAAGCGATTACCGAGGCGTCCTGTTTGGCATTTTTGATGAGACTGAAAAGTTTTTTAGTATTAAATTTGCTGTAACCGGTGTCTTTTTCTTCATCTAGTTCTTTCATACCTAAAGTGTACTCTATATAATTATTATAAGATAATTTAATTTGTCGCTTGGTCTCGTTTTACAGGTTAACAAAGGTTGCTCTAGACTTTCTGTTTCTATCTTTCTTTTGTCTGAAATAAAATTTATCCCTTTTTCGCAATTGTCTTTTAATGGGCT
The DNA here is from genome assembly GCF_021730395.1 of Mercenaria mercenaria. Lineage (NCBI taxonomy): Eukaryota > Metazoa > Mollusca > Bivalvia > Venerida > Veneridae > Mercenaria > Mercenaria mercenaria. Next base: position 62,003,489 of record NC_069365.1, read on the forward strand.
GTGTAATCCAAGGTAAAGATCTTTTAGTACCAATTCTTTTAGCGGGAATAAAATCTGAAATGCCTTTAGATATGGCGTTAGAGAAAATAGCCCAGGGTTGTTCAACAGACTTGGTAGAATGATTATCCATTATGTCATTTTCACCTGGTCCATATGCTGCTTAAAGTTGTCCTAGTCTGCCTTTCTATACAATGGAATTTTTCTTGGACTTTGATGGATTTCCTTTGGTTTAATGTCTGCAAGAAATGAAACTATATTATGGTCTGCTATATCTGGAAAAAACATTTACATTTTGAATTAATGTGAGGTTAGAAGTAAGAAAGAAATCCAGAATGTTGTAACTTCTCGTACATTGCTTACCATCTGTGTAATGATAAGATCTGAAAGCAAGTCAATAAAATCTTCATATAGATTTACAAAACTACAGCCAGGTTTGATTCTTGGTGTGAACTCCGTATCCCAAGATAGTTTCGGATAGTTGAAGTCACCTAAAATCCAAAAGTTTCCTTTCAAGTTTCTAGTCAGATCTAAAGATTTTCTAAATTCAATGGAGCTGTATGCATCTGATTCCTTTGGTCGATAATAAGCTGAAATGGATACAGGTTTACAAGATTTTAAGGTTAATTTGACTCATAAAATTTCACAGACTGTTTTTAATTGTTTCTGCTCAGTTGCTAGAATGGTATCTTTCACAAGAATAAATATTCAACCTCCCTTGCTTCCTCTATCTTGACGAAATGTTGTAAAACCTAGATATTTAGGAAAAATTTCACAGTCTTTAATATCTTAATATCCTTATGTAGCCAAGATTCTGTGCCAATAACTATGTCTGGTTTATGGTTAAATAATAGTGCATGAAATTCAGCTTATTTGTTTACAATGGATTGGCAATTTACTGATATGACCTTTAATTTGGGATGTTGCTTGAACTTACTGGTTGACGTCCGGGTACGTTGTTTGTAGTTTTCTTCCTGTTGCATGTCCACGGTCTGTATGTCTGATAGATCACCTAGCACGCTGAAACTATCAGGTGACGATATGGTTGATATCGTATGAGACAATGGTGCAGAACGATTGACTGCATCACAGACCAAGCACACCCATGAGAATAAAACGTCACATGCTACAAAATCACTGTATTCTGCAGGGGTGACATATTGGCAGTTATGTGAAACCATTTCTTACGAAATAAGTAATACGTACTTTTTATATTTCTTTTTTTTTTAAATACCATTTTTACTATCTTATAGACTTTAACAGTACATTTCAAAGTCATGAAATATTTCATTGAATATTTCATTGTTTATGGGGGTCTCCGTGGCCGAGTGGTTAAGGTCGCTGACTTCAAATCACTTGCCCCTCATCTATGTGGGTACGAGCCTCACTCAGGGCGTTGAATTCTTGATGTGAGGAAGCCATCCAGATGGCTTACGGAAGGTCGGTGGTTCTACCAAGGTGCCCGCTCGTGATGAAATAATGCACGGAGAGGCACCTGGGGTCTTCCTTCACCATTAAAGCTGGAAAGTCGCCATATGACCTATCATGTGTCGGTGCGTCGTTAAATCCAACAACAAAAATATACGTACTTTTTATATTTCTTTTTTTTTAAATACCATTTTTACTGTCTTATAGACTTTAACAGAATATTTCGAAGTCATGAAATATTTAATGAATATTTCATTGTTTATGGGGGGCCTCCGTGGCCAAGGGGTTAAGGTCGCTGACTTCAAATCACTTGCTCCTCATCTATGTGGGTACGAGCCTAACTCGGGGCGTTGAATTCTTCATGTGAGGAAGCCATCCAGCTGGCTTACGGAAGGTCGGTGGTTCCACGGTGCCCGCTCGTGATGAAATAATGCACGGACGGGCACCTGGGGTCTTCCTCCACCATTAAAGCTGGAAAGTCGCCATATGACCTATCATGTGTCGGTGCGACGTTAAATCCAACAAAAAAATTTCATTGTTTATTATATATATAATAGACTTATATATAATAGGCTGGCTTTTGTCTCTATGAAAATTAATTCGACATAAAAGGACAAAAAGTGTAGAAATATATTTATTATCAGTCTAGTGGCTGGTCTAAATATCATGTTAGGTGTCTATGGCGTAATACTTCAATGAGCCAGCACTGTACAGTTCGGAATTTAGTTCTGCTACAAGTAGACACCGTCGTTTATTCGTAAAAAAAATGTTGAAAAAGACGTTAAACCGAACACACACAGTTTGATCGAGTCTGTAAAGTTACCCTACTTTTTACTACGATATGGCCTATGAGATAGTACAAACTATTTTACCATTTGTCTACATTATAAAAGTTGACCTTTAAAATCCTTAGTACGATACACGCATGCTCGACAGGTATTTACAAGAACAGAGAAGTAAATTACAGGGCAGATAAGAAAATGGCAGGTCAGTAATGTTTTTATGTCTTTTTTACTGGTATTTTTGTCGAAGTTATGAAATATCTTATTGTTATGTTTATGTCATTATGTGTATTATTATCACAAGAAGTTTGTTTCGATTTTTTTTCTAAAGTGATGTGGCAGATATTCCATTGTCAATGTTATCTATAATGCATATTCATTGATCTTTATACACGCTTGGATTTTGTTTATCTTATACCGTTTTAAACATTATAGTCTGATCTGCTAAACTGCAATTAGCCCATATTGTTTGGTCATGTTGCTGTACCATGGCGGTCATGTTGCTGCACCATGGCGATCTACTCACGTCGTACATAAAACATTCGTACACACACTTTTTTCGTAAAATAAAATGGCGTCGTTCGAAATAATCTTTTAATCGGAAGGTTTGAATTATCGTATATATAAAAAGAGTTTTGCTTTGTACAGTACTTGAATATTTGTTACCCTCTATTATGTAAATTCAGGTGTATGGACCATATCTCTTAGGAGATGAAGACCATTAACTTTTTCAATGTAATCATTTCAGTTTATCCAGAAAAAAATCTTCCTCGTTACTAGTAAACACACCCTAATACTCCTAAATACTCGTTACAATTACACACACTATAATGAACAAAAAAGAAAAAAATGCATCGAAAAAGTTGGCACTTTTTTTGTAGAAATACACTGTCTGCTTTTGGTTAATATGTACATCTATTCTCCACTACTTGATATGATATGTATAAAACTTATGTTGTCTTGCATATCACCTTGTTTGTTTGTTTTGTAAATATTTTCATGTTATGATCACTTGGCCTTAGTGGGCCCTGATTGAAACAAAATCTTGAATCTTGCTAATTACAATTTAACGTGGGCGGGTCATTTTAGATGTTAAGAAGATCAACGTTCCTGTTTCAATTTTTCTGATACTCATGTACAGCAAACCACTTCTTTCAAATCATCAATTAAATAATTGGTAGCACGATTAACAGATTTACAAGAAGTTCCAATGTGGTTTATACCCGCCGAAACGCACAAAATATAACATATAGAATTCAATTCTTAACAACCCTCTGAAGTAACAAATTAAACCGTGTTTCGACAACTTACGATGACAGGAACATAAAATCAAAACACTTCCCATACTAAATAGGTGTTCCCGCATAAAAACAACAATCTCGCCGGGTTCATGCATAGTTCTAAGCACAAATAATGAAACAAGAGTTCTCAATATTTTTGAAAACATCTTAATTAGGGAGAATGTGCTATATTTATGATTATTGAAAATATAAGTTCGCTGTCTAGGGAACAGATTCCCGTTCTCTAGCCACTTCCTAACAGGCATTTTATGCTCTTTTTTGTAACGTCGTACAAATGTTATCGTAGCATTTACAAAACAATGCATGTTTTTCATTTAAAACATTTTCTGTTTTATATTTCATGGTGACAACAAATACCCGGTATATCTGCTCCTTCTATAGATGAAACAACAAGGGGTTCCGTAGGACCATACACATGTCACAAGGATGCTTTGTACGTCGTTATAGCTATAGCTGTAATAGTTGGAGTTGCATGTGTCATGCTTATATTGTGGATCATGAGGCTGAAAAGGTTTGAGCGTCTTGTCTTAGTACGTTAGTGAGATAGTCGGGTATAAGTTTGTGTTTCCTGTTTTAGATTATAGAAAGAACATGTCAGTAGATCTAGTCTATGTTTGAATGTTTGAAGTAGGTTGTATATCTGTACATCATATTCAATTTACGCAGTTTCGCAGTTTAATTTGTATTTCAGCTGCTTAAAGTTCCATTTATTTAATAGTCGCGGAAAAAGTTTTAACAATTATCAGTGTCCATACCTTATCTGGAGAATAAGATATGTATGATATAGCTTCTTCAGAAGCTTGATATTTATCGCTAACGGTGGTTTAAAATATGTATTGTACGAAAGTATGTAGACTGACAGTATCTGTAATAATAATTTTACGAATAACAGAATGGTGCAAATTCTGTATGCAGAGTATTTTACACATTACAGAAGACAAAACGGTTACGCTCCTGTGCGTGGAAATGAAGACGAAGTACAGAAGTATAAAGACTTTTACGAGGAAAAGAATAAAGAGAAAAGGCACGCTCTGCAGGAAGTAGAAACGTTTAAAGTTTTGCTTGACGAGGAGAAGAGGGAAGTACGAAAACAAAAAGCAATGTATGAAGAAGAGAAAGGTGAAAAAGAAGACCTACAGAGTTATGTATCTGTTACGTCTAAAGGTTCAACAATTTACTGATAGTCTTTCTGTTGAAAAAGGATGCTACACTTATCAAATATATAATTTTTTTCACAGTTGACAGAGATCGTTACCATGAAATATCAACATAACAAAAAACATGAAACTTAGAAAAATGATATGTTCGTTTCATACTATTCTTTTCACAAGGGAAATAGTACATGTACAAGCATATTTTGAATTTAAAAACAAAAACGAATATATCCTTTTAACTTGATTTTATTTTGAGGAATAAAACACAACATAAAAAAGTCGCTTGAGCACTGTTATAATTATGCAAAGGTACATTTTACAGATACAAACAGCATAGAATCGAAATTTGAATGTTATGAAAAGTCATGACAGTTTAATACCACATATCACTGGCATGACTTTTAGTATCTACACTGAAAATTTAAAACGACATTGAAATCAAACATATTATTTTGCATCATAACACGCTTCAAAGTGTGTCTGTCTTTATGTTGCATCAATAATGAAATCAGGTTTGACAAAGGTAAGCAAACTCGAGTGAGAGTACAAAGCAACATAAATTGCCGGTTGAGTATAACTACGCAGTTTCTGATTGCCTTGCCCATTTCGCTTTATCAAAATACAAGCTTTCTTAGATAATGCGTGTTTTGCTTTTGATATATTAACCGTAATTTAGAAATATAACTATACACATTAGAATACAAGTGTGTGACATACCTAATTTTATTTTAGGTTGAGTAAACTGATGTCGAACCGACTTACGGATGGTAATCCGAACATTGCTAATCTAAGCGATACGAAGAGACCGACAAAATTAGCTGATGAGTTATCTGAACTATACGACAATGAATGGACTGGGGCTTTTGAAAGTCTTCAAATTATTGATAGTAAGGAGGAAAAAGAGACAATACATTTCTTGTACGATGTTTTGCAGGTAAGAAGGTTTTGAAGCGTATATCTGTATAACAAAGCCGAATCCTATATTTGCACATACTTTACAATAGTTTTGTGTGATATTTTGAAATCCCCTTAGATGCCAATACTATTGTTCTTTCTTCATTTTGATATGTAATAAACTTTTCTCCTATATATCAAACATTCAGGTATTTATCAACAAACACTACCAATGCTTATACATTTGTATGTTATGCTCATACTTTTCTTACATTGTTTAGCATGTTTGTGTGAATGGTACATATACATAAGAAATATTTATCACCGAAAGATGGCGATGAAATAAATATTATACCAGACGTAACCGGATAAATGTAATAATTTCAATGTATTCATTATGTCATGGGAACGCTTACAGTTTCATTATTTTAATTTTCATAAAACCAGTGTCAAACATTTTTATAAATCTTAATTTAAAATTAACTTTCTTCTAGAAAAATATATAACCGGTTTCTATGAATAGTTCTAACTTTATTATCTGTTTGACATAAGTCTCGGTAGATAAGAAAGTATGACTCAAGTTTGTAAAGCCCTTTCCTTTTTTTGAACAACATTTACATCAGGTTTGGGAATGCAGTTTTTAGACAAGTAGTTGGTATTCCCATGGGAACAAATTGTGCACCCCTTGTCGCAGATTTGTTTTTATATTGTTATGAAAGACACTTTATTTTTTGGTCAGTTGGTGGGTACTATTTATCCTAGGGAGCTTCAGTTAATTAAAACTAACAATTCGGATACTGATGCTTCATTTTTAGATTTACATCTCTCTATTTATGACAATATTATACATACCAAAATTTATGACAAGAGGGATGATTTTAATTTTAGTATTGTAAATTTTCCCCATTTGGATGGAGATGTACCTCAGGCTACATCTTATGGGGTATATATTTCTCAATTAATTCGGTTTGCCAGAGCGTGTAGTCATGTCAAGCATTTCAATGAACGTAATCAATATATTACAAGTAAACTTGTTCAGCAAGGCTACCGTTATTACAAATTGCGTAAATATTTTGCTAAATTTTACTATCGTAATTCTGATTTAGTTTTAAAATTCAATAGTAATTTAAAGACACTTCTGCGAGAAGGTATTTCTAAACCCGTTTTTTATGGGGATGTGGTTTACAAACTTCGTAAGATCTTGGGTCATGGTAATTTTCCAAATGTATTTGGTAAAATTATAAAACGTTTTATTAAAAGAGGTTACGACCCAACTGTTTTGAGACATACCGCATGTTTAGTGTTCAACCCGTTTACAGTTGGATCCCTCTTTGATTGTGTCTGACGGAAGAGGGGGAGGACTCTATGATAAGCAGTTTTTAAATCCTACCAGGACTGAACTGTTTTGATATCTGTCTTCTGGTCTGTCTCGTCGGGCCCTTAAGGGTGTTTCTCTTGTTGCTCTGTCTTCTGAAAAGGCATCGAGTACATACATTTTTGGTTCTAAAAGTTTGCCTTTTATATATTTATACACGAGCATTTTTGTGTTTTACATGCCTTGCCTTTTTGTTTCCATTACGTGTGTTAGAGATTCACCTGGAGGGGATTACTTTTATTTACACTGTCCCGTGTCTTTGGAACATGATGGGGATAAGAGTGTGGTTGGGTGCGCACCATAAACCGGTTTAAGCTCCCCGGTGGTGTTTTTGCCACTGTCCGTTCCAAGGCGGTGCCCCACTGTGTTCCTTTGTTTGTTCGTTTTGTCCTAATGTGTTGGCTTTGTGTGTGTTCGCGTGTATGTGTATGTGTGTGTGTGTTTGTGGTGTGCGCGTCTGCGTGCTGTGGGTTTCGTTTTGGGGAGGCTGCGTTTTTGGTACGTGGCATTCCCTGTTTGATATTTGTCTTTGTTTTTTTTCCTCTAACATTTACATTATTTTTACGGGCTAGCCTGGGACGCAACTTTTTTAGTGTTTAATTTATTTTTTTTTTTCAAATTTACTTCTGAATAGTATCTAGCAGTCACAGTTTGGCATTTATGGCTTGAAATGAGCCAGTATTATTCCACTTGAATCTCCAATAAAGCAACAAGCATAACCTTGCCTGGGGAACCAGCTCGTTTCCACTGCTTTGACTGAGCTTTCAAGTTCAGCATCATGAACACACATTTCATCCCCAGTGACAATGCAGTTTAAAAACGTATTTTTATCATGGTTAAACGCCCCAAATGTTCTTTTGCTATGGTAACGGTCTTCTGTCAGCTGTTTCGGCACCCACGTAGCGCTTACCTTGCTCATACCTTATTTTGCGTGTGAAATCTGATGTGCCGACGCTTTACCGATCCTAAACTGATTAGCTACCTCCTGCAATGTCACTCTGCGATCTTTGTGAGGAAACGCTCAACATTCACCACCATTGTAGGGGTCACTGCCTCAGCGGGCCTCCCATGCCTAGGCTTTTCCTCACGCTTGTCCTGCCCTCCATAATCTATGAAACCCAGTTATAAAAGGTTGAACAGAATATGCAGGCTTTAACTTTTTTGCAACCTTTGAAAAATGTGGCAAGGTTTTTCACCCTCTAAAAACAGGAATTTTGTTACAGATCTCTGTTCCTCCAGCTTAGAGTCCATATTTTTTTTTTTTAATGACGGTTGTAATAATTAATGTATTCTATGTGTTGTATAACCTGTTTGCTTTCTACCGGCCTAGATTTCATTCGGATGGTGCAAACTCCAAGCATATCAACAGTTGCAGAAATTAAAAAGGCAGTTTCTTTGCCCCGGAGAATCAGAAGCAAATGTGAGTAATGTATATTAAAAGAATTTCGTTTTTGTCGGGACTAAGGTCTTGTCTGTTAAAACATGTCGGAAGTTGTATTTTTATGAATAATGCTTTCTTTACAATATAAGCAATTAACTTGTAAAAATCTACTTCAACCAGAAATACCATTAAATGCCATTTGTTACAGCTCTTTATTGAACGTGTGTGTGCAATACCTGATCATATATAAACAAGAGTGAGGAGTATTAATGTTTGCATACTGACGTGGTACTACCTGTCGTTCCAGATTTTATTTTCGTTGTCAGTCAATTACTTTCAACGGCTTATTGGTTGTGTCTGGCACCCAAGAAGCCAATCTCTTTTTAAGGTAGAGCATACCAGATGTTTGTAATTAAAACCGAGGAAGATTAAAAGATACTTTTCTTGGTGCAAATCCAGTTATAATTAATCAGTCATATTTTTTGCTTTTGTTTTCAAATGACAAAATGCATTGTATATAAACCCTCTACATATTCATCTTACTCAGTTTGTTTCTTGAATGCATGGTTTGCACTGAGACTTTGCTTATCCAAAGTTCAAGTCACATGGTTAGTCCATCTTTCAGTGCACTGGAGATGTTTGTTGTTTAGTTATTATAGATTATTATAGTTGATATTAGTACAGAAGGGGACGTTGTTAAAACCGACCACCTAAACTGGTATCATGTAAGACTACAAGCAAGAAACACTGGATTGAGTTTACAAAGGAAAGATGTCGCTTTTGTATGAATTATGTATTGTTGCACATTACCGTGTTTTATTTATCGTAACTTGTGTTCGATTAAAGGCGTTATGATGTGGAAATTTTACGTAACATTGGAAACTGGCGGACATTTGAAGTTACGTTTTGTGCTCAGTTATTTTGTTAAAACTCCCGTAATGTACATAAGCGTACAAAATGTAAGTTAGAAAAAATCTTGAAATGATTTGGTATTCAGATTAATTATGTTATATTTATGAAATTTATTGAATTTTGTCTTGCAGACAACTGTTGATGTAAATGTCAGCAAAGATTCAAGGACAGTAGGAAAATTTTAGCAGAGAAGACAGTAGCATACGTATCAAAGGTTAGTATCACAGACACTTAGGGTCAGGACCTCACCTACACACACACACATACGCACGCACGCACGCACGCACATCCCTTTACCCATGCCAACTGTTTGACAATATTTTTTCACATTACAACACGTACTGAACATAGGTGACGATCATAAAACGGGAAACAATATAGTCAATATTTCATCTATCTATGAATAGCTGGTAACAATCGATGGTGTGTGTGTGGGGGGGGGGGGGCTAAATATGTTGGCTAAAAGTTGGTAGGGGCGGGTGTGTGTGTGTGGTTGGGGGATGGGGGGTGAGAGGGTCCTGGCCCCAAGTGTTAATGGTTAGTATTTACGGTGTCAAGTGGCTCAGTAAGTATTCAAATTTGATTTAAAAAGTATACTGCAGTTGAAATGGTTTTTTTTTCAAGTACTGACGGTATTAAATTTTCTGGATTTAAGACAAACCATGGAAATGCAGTTGGCACTAAATCTTGTTTTCATCAGTGGACATATTCGAGGAACAAGAATGAAACGTTTATAATCAACTTTACACCATTATATTGTCAATGATAAGCAGGGATAACTTTGAACTGCCTATTAGTTAGTTACTAGTTACTTAAGTGTTTCAGCCTGCTCGTCTGCCATAGCACTACGGATCTTGGAATCGTGAGTTCGATTTCTCTGCGCGAAGCATATGTTCTCCATGACGATTTGTTAGAAAACATTATATCGAATTCCTTGGTCCTCCAACTCTGATTCATGTGGATAAGTTTGTAATAACTTATGAACTGGTAAATAAATCCAGGAACACTGGATTGGTCAGTTGTCCGCCGTTGCATAACTGAAATAATTTACTGTTAAACGGCGCTTACCCCCAAAACAATTTTCGCATGGTAAAGGGACATAATCTTTGATTTATATGGTCGATACTGTAACAAGTTTTATCTTTCATTACAAATTGACATTTACTGTGAATGTTTCAGAAAGTGCTTGATGAAGTTAAAAGGAAATTCAGGGAGTAAGAATGGGAAAAAGCTCTCCTGCAGAAACCAGTTGAAGCATACTGCAGAAAATGTGCGGAGTTGACCTGGTTTCTCGCTGTGCAAAATCCGCCCATGCACATTAAGTTTACTGATGTGAAAGCTGAAGATGTCAAAGCTTATACAAAGTCTGGAAATGAAATGGACTTCGTCGTATGGCCACCACTGTATTTGCAAGAAAAGGGAAACCTTATGAGCAAGGGCATAGCTCAATTTCGAATGAATCGGATGTTTTGCCTCTGTGTTAAGGCCGTCGCGGACGGACCGGCCGATCCGGACATATTTTTGGCCGAGCATAATATCGGCCGGAATCGGCCGTACCAATATTTTTTCGCATTTTCATCTTTTACTTTGATTAAAAGTGCCGAAATATTGCCTTATTAATGTAATTATCCACAACGAGCGGTATCTGTCACGATGTAAACAACTTCGGCACACTTCGTGTCAAACGTATCGACCCTGCTTGATTGGATTAATCATAATTAAACGATTATCTGATGTATCTTTAATCCAATATGGTTTAAAGGGCGATTTCTTTAATAATCTATTATAATTGTTTAAATAGATCTAAAACTTATTGCTTAACTTATCGTCAAGTTCGAATCTTGACAAAGCCTTCATTATTAATTTCGGACTGGTAGGGTGCTAGCGTATCGTTCAAATAGCATAAGTCGTCCAGGTGCCATCATGAGTCGGTAACGTTGTGGTAACGTTGCCAAAAGTGACTAAGGACATAGATGAATCATTGTCGAAATTGACTGAAAATCTTAACCGAAAATGCTTTCAAGATGCAAGAAAACACGTATTTAATGACACCACAAATCATAATTTTTTCTCAAGGGGACCCCCGATCCCCACTTGAGAGAGAAGGGGAAACCCACCTCTCGTGCCTTAGGCTCTCGCGGGAAGCCTTCGGCATCCCATGACGGACCCCTTTTTCGAAGCCGATGGGTACGTTTTACTATCATAATGAGAGAATTAGTTTCTATCTTAAGACATAGCAACAGTTTTTGCTATTGTTACCTCTTACACAGTGTACTATCAGCGATACTTGCATAATGTTTATTATTATGTGCAGCTGGCTTTACATTCTGTACATTCAAGAAGTTTGTATCTTATATGGTAGATTATCATGTACGGAAATATTACACTATTCATTTTATGTGTAGCAATTAATATGTTTATCATTTAACTTTGGAATTTAACAATTACTTAAAACTTAAAACATTTACACATTAACAAAAGAATGACATAACCTGTCTATACAAAATTACAAAATTCAGGTAACAATAGCAAAAAATGTTGATATGTTTTAAGATAGAAACATTTTCTCTCATTATGGTAGTAAAATGTACACCATCGGCGAGCCTTTGTCTGAAAACTCTCATCCAGTTTTTATTTTGGTCATTCAATTGTATTTTAAAGCCAGCCAGACATTTTCAGTCACATTTAAAACTGACAGAGCAGTCCATGGTATATAGTTTTGATAGGATGTGTCGTGTGATGTATTCTTATGACTCGAGAATGACGGGTTTGGGCATTGTCACTCGGATAAGTCTCTTTGGTACTTACCAGATGCTTTCGTCTTTGATACTTCTATATCTATCTGAATGTTAAAGAACGTATTCCGGCTCAACAAATGCACCCGATACAATCACCGGAAATATGTTTGCTACAGGCGGAATTATATCCGGTCTGCAGGCTTTTCCTCTCTTTCGTTAAACATGAACTCTTTTGTTTTCTAATAACATCAGAAAAAATATGGTCGTTCCTTCGGGAAGCAGCAAGATTTTATCCTCTTTTTCCTATATACAAATTAAACTAACGTTGACTGACCAAGTTCTGCCACTGTTGCTCGTTTGTTCTTTTTGTCCAGACGCTCCAACGTCCTTCAGGGTATATATGGTATATCCAATGAGGGCATTAAAGAAATACATGAATCACTACATTTTTGTTATTAGGCATAGTTTTGTCAGATATATGTAACTCGGATATTCCTAGAATGCAGCGTAGAACCAAATAAACCATTATGTTGGGGAGCATAAACCTGAAACCCTGTTAACAAATGAGCATACACACTAGTTTTAACGAGACTATGCGCCTGAGTCAGGTGTTAGTTCATGTCCTTTTCTATAATCTTATGTCAATTAAATCTAAAAGAATATCATTCAGAAGCACAGAATACTTAGCAACATAATTACATATTTGGGTTGATCGGATATATTCATGAGAGGTAGTGTTCAACACCTCTCCTGCCCTAGCACTGGCTTCTGCGGAACTGCACTGTAAACTCTCTCAGTGAACTGACTGAAGATGCCATGCTTCAACATTCAATGTCAGTATGGAATTGTACACTTATTATGTGGAAAATCAAAATTGACCGGCATTTTAACAATAGTTGTTGCATAAGAGTATTTATCAATGTGTATTAATCACATTCTTCTTTAATGGGACATAACTTTAAATTTCAATCTATTTTCTATCATGAAAATTATATCTTACTTAAAACGATATGTAATGTTTTATGCAATCATATCAATTTTTACAGAATTTATCAGTTTCTTTTTGTATATTGTTAAGTCTAAGGGTAACAATAGCTTGTTACTTAAAATACTAAAAGTAACAGAAAAACAAACCCAAAACAAAGTTTAATTTAAAAAGTAACAATTCAAATACCTTGAAAATATTAACTAGCCGTAAAGTCCAATTATAATATGCAAGAATAGTCCAAAGCCTGTCCTGAACAAATTAAAATCCAATCAGTATTAATTCCAAATTTCCCAGAGAATCTTCTCTTGAAGAGATAAAAAAGATTAATCCACAATCTTAATGTATATCCGTCAAAGATAATGTCCAAACTGGTGATATTTTGTTATAAAAATTCAATAAGATCTTACTTAAGTCCTGCTCTGTCCTCAAACAGCTTCCTGTTTAAAGCATCGTGGAAAATTCCAGCACTTTCATATATCACAAGAATAGAAAAAAGAATTCTGGAAGCCAGAATAACCAAGACTTTAAAATAGTGTTAACACTTTATTGATGGAACCTTCTAGAAAACCATAGAATATAAAGAACTTATCGACATACATGATGTCTCAAAACTAGGACAGGCTTTACGGTAAACAATAATTCATCAATATAAAAAAATAATAAATGAAGCATAATGGGGAATGACATGTACATAACAATATATTATACAAAATATTATGACATCGTGCGCTCAACTCAATACAAATTATGTTTTCGTTATCCGACATTCCATTGTTTTTTATAACTATAGTTCAGGAAATAACGCAAAATTCATGAAACATTCATTACATAATAAATCTTGACTCCATTAAACATGCAGCATGCTGAATATTATGTTTGTTGAGCAGTTACTATTAAGATAACTGAGTCGCTGTTTCTCTTTGTTTTTTGAAACTTAATAGATTCTAATGCAACCAAAACATGTTATTTCTTGTATTATAATGCCTTTTAATTACAATTTTATCAGAAAATTATCTTTTATTGAGAGTGAAATTATTAAAAAGCTTATGTGAACGTCACGTCTCCTTACATAGTTATTAGGTATTTCATTTTTTTTCTTGTTTTACTGCACGTAGTCAATTAAGTCAATTATATATCACCTTACCTTATTATAAGTATGATTTACATTGAAATTATGTTTTATCACTAGGCCCCACAAGACGATTTCCAATCCAGTTGCTATTTCTTCATAGCCTTTGGTGAGCGCCATTTGTAATTCCACGGACCATAAAGTTTAACATTAATAATTGAAAGAATAAAAAGTAAATTGCGTCGAATTGGAAAGGCTCAATTTAGCAGTTATGATTTATGAAGATTTAGAGTTTTAAACTTTTACTGTCGGGCTACATAGAATGATATCTGAACAAAGTAATTTTAGGAAGGATAACCTTTCAAAATTATCAGAAGCAATCCTATATTTGATATAAGAGAGATTATTGAACATTCACAGTTTTCTAAAGTTTTATTGCCAATAAAATTAGTATCGGGCGACCACAAAGTGATAAACCCCTAGGTTATTAAGATAGACTGAATGTTTAAACAGATTTAAGACCACTTTATCCAAAGTGATTTATTTCTAGTTTTCGTCGGTAATTGAAACATTTCTTATCGTCATAATCCAGTCATAAAACGAAATGAAAATATGCTTCCCTCCCGCGCATTTCAGATTCTCTGTCGTTTCAATTGCTTTCAACGACACTCTGAAATATTCTTATTAAGCATATATGTAAATATATATTAAACATGGCTATCGATATATTTCTATATTCATATTAAATACAGTTATTAGTATTTTGATACATATATATCAAACATGATTAATAGTACATAAGCACACATATATTATACATGATTTTTTATAATTTTCTGTAACAGACATTAAACACGATTATTTGTATATTGGTGCATTCATATTAAATATGTCTATTACTAATATTACAATAATTAGAGGGAGAAGAATTCCCAATTTAAATAGTTTTATCTTCTAAAATGAAGAAAAAAGAGAAAAATGAGAAAACAGTGTATGATGATACTAGTAATTGCTATTTTAGAGAACAAAATCTATAACAACATATGCGTATGGCTGGAATAAAGAACCCTATATTAATTTAAGCATTCCAACCCAAATGTAGACTGTAGTATACAAGCACTTAGCAAATAATCCAAAACGGTCATTGCCGAATTAACTAAAATGTTCGGGCTACCAGACAAAAATATTGGTAGCCCAATGGGCTTCCAGTAAATTTTTGCAGATTTCTGAAACCCTAACTATTAGTATACATATATTAAACATGATTGTTAATGTATTCTTGCATAAAAAAACTATTTTTTCACAGACATCTCTGTTTTTCATGCATTTGCCTTTCCATTTCTTATAAACCAGGATTTTTAATGTGTATTTTTTTTCTGCTCAATTATCTAGAATTGTCCGATACCGTCCGCGACTATTCAACTTCGTATTTAAGCCAAAAGGAAAATCAGTAAGTAACAGATTGGCAACTGCACAAAAGGTTGCACAGTAACAACTCCCGGAAATGGTCTTAATGTGAAATTATCAGCATACTCCATTAAGGTTAAAGATACGACAGACAGTAAGCTAGGCTATAAACTTAAAATATTGCACATCACATAGATTTTTGAAAAGACAAATTTCCACCCAGATACAAAAGATCACAACATGTATCGCGTTTTTAAATACACACATAACAATAATATTATATTTCCCGAGCAATCAGACCATAGACTCCTACTGACGTTTGTGTGTCTAATTTGCCAACCAGTCTACTCGTTTAGTTGAAAACAGAAACGCTTTCCTACGGTAAAAACAGAAAGCACAAAAGGCACCAGTGATTGGAGGAGAAGTGTGAACACATACAAGAAAACTAAAAGCACCAAACAAGAAAAACAACAACAACAAAAAACACACACACACACGCACGCACGCACGCACACACACAAAAAGCATGTGTACCTAAAACGTTAAATTATACAAAAGAGCGACAGAAGGCGAAAGCCATACAGGAGAAAAGGCTGCTACGTACTCACATATGACTTGCATTCAAGCATATATAACAAAAGGGATTTTTAACATGGCAAGAAGTTTCATTTAAGCATAGCAGCAACAAAAGTACAAGGATTAATCTGCTACTGCTACATATTTAGCACATACAAGCTAGAACATAAACAAAACAAAAAAGGAACATAAACACATTGGAATTATAATAATTTCGTAGAACAGTCATTTTAAGCATGTAGTCCATGACTCTGTAACTCTGAAATTGTTTGTATATGATAGGCGAGCATTTGAAATCTTTACCATTCTAGTTTGACATTTATGAAATTACTCTACTGGTGCAAAGAGTCAGGGAGAGAGTTCTAGAGTACAGAGGCTGTATACCGAAAGGAATTCTTACAGGATTCGGTTGATTTCACCTGAGGGATCTGCAGAAGATTATAAGAACTGGACTCGTAGCTACTACTTTATTTATGTATGGGATGTTTAGTTAAGGATGACGTATAGCCGTCATAAACAAATCTTAGTGCTCTTTCCTGTATCTTCTCAATTTTCCTAACTTTCTTAGCAGAAATACCATGACAGCGTGCAAAATTTGAAATTGGACAAAGCAAATGAGTGCAAAATAGGAAACTTATTCAATTTGCCTAAAAAAATTCCAATACGTTTTAAAATACTCAATTGATTTGCAGCTTTCTTACAAAAGTTATCAATATGACAGTCGAAAGTAAGTTTGAAATCAATGTCAATACCAAGTAATTTAACAGTCGCGTCACATGTAATACTTGTATTCACAAAATGAAAGACTGGTGATTTGTTTCTAGTTTTATTACCAGCGGCAATTACCTGAAACTTACCTGCATGCGTGCAGTTGAAATTAAACCAATTAGTTTAAACTTGACTTTCTTTGTGGAGTACACTTATCATATTACCATAATCTGTAGAGGTCAAAGAAAGTGTATTGCCATCTGCATAGTTGTAAAGCTTACCTTAATTGTTCAAGTAAAATATTATTTATAAAAATGTTATAAAAGATCAAAGGCCCGTAGGTTGAACCTCGTGGGACACCTTTTCAATGCTTGCCCATTTACTAACTATTTCCATTTACTTATAGAGTAATATTCTAAAAGAACTTTCTGATAGGCCATAAGCTGACAACTTCATACAGCTTTCGACAAGTCAGTTGAAATAGCTGCAACATATTTATTATTGTCAAGTTTTATTTTCAGTCTTCCAATAGTCTGAGTAATGTGGTTTGACACCCATGACCTTTCCTGAATGCACATGAAATAAATATTCTAATAGTTGCGTTTCAAATATGATTGAGGGAACATGAAGGATACTAAGAATTTACCATATTATCATTTTTTTCTAATGGAGAGGAGTCACTTATGCATCTTTAAGCCTATTTGGAAATTTGAAGTTTGAGATGGAAATCATAAGGGAGAAAGAAGAGATAGTTTACCGGCTTTCAGTAATTTTAGTGATATTTTGTCAGCAGCAGTAGCTTTCTAAGAGTTAAAATTATCCGTAAATTTAGAAACAGTGCTATCGGCTACATTAACATTATAATCATTAAAACAATCTGCAACAACCGAGTTTCAGACTGGATTTGGTTTTATCCATAAGGTTAGTTTGTAACTGTGTACTGCCAGATTTGTTTGATAAATGTGGCTTTATAGTATCCCAGAAATCTGAAATCTGTGGACTCACATCCTTCAATACACATTTCCTGAAAATAATTGTTTGAAGAATTTGGTTTTTAATTTATTTACCAAATTTCTACAAATCCTATACTTTTCCCATTCTTTTAATTTTTATATTGTATTGTATATTGTTTTATGATGAGCCATTTTCTTATTGTATACAGCCTTTCTAAGCAAGATTTACTTTTTGGGGGCAATGCCCCCAGATTTAACAAACCGTCTTTCAATTTTCTTGTCGAGCTTATGACCAAACTGACAACACACAGAAAACAAGTTCCAAAGTATTTACCAAACATAACTTTCATATTGCATTTTGCAATTATATTTTCGATCCAGATATGATTAAATAGATCTACACATTTTATATCAACAACAGCATGTGAAGAAAACTAAACTGCATTATAAATATAAATTATAATATATCTTCTAAAGCGTAAGAATAATAAAGACGCTTGATTTGACCACGTGATCGATTCTGAAACCAACACTTGTTTTGATCATGTGACCTATTCTGAAATCCAATAACTAGTTTCAATACGCTCAAAAAAAATGTGTTCATGATTCTGCGTGAAAATTGCAACTACTAAGGAATTGCAACGCCACTGATAAGCCGACAGATTATTGATTTTTTCATTACCGTGCCTCAACACTGTTGTGAATGTGTATTACGGAGAAACTTTATCAGTTTGCGGCGATCAGTATCGTTTATCAGTAGGCGAATCTATATATGCGGCAACCTCCTAGAGATCCCGATTCAAAATCAGTTAAAATATCTTTTCTGTGCAAGTGTTATTTCTAAAATATTATTTCAGAAAATAGAGTGCTGAAATGAAATACTTTTCGCATGTCTAAGAAAATATTTTCAAGAGATATGTTATTTATAAAAATTAATACCATATAAAAGATAATAATAATAAAAATAAAATTAAAAAATAGTGGTTTACTTGAAATAGAATAGGTAGAAAAAATTCATTACTTATTCGTCAGTTTGAATTTATGACTTATTTGGTTCGTAGTTGGGGGGGGGGATTAATTTGACAGTTTGATTTTTTGGTAATTATTATCTAATCTAATAATCGTCAGTAGATTTTTTCTCTCATTGTTCGAATTCGTAAAATCAACTATGAACAGATTACTTCTGTTTTACACCAACTATTAAGAACATTTTAAAGCTTAAAGGCATATTTATGTACTTGGTCGGACCGTCCTTATTCGTGATTATTTATTAAGTATAATTATTATATATTTTGATCTCGAAATCAGCTGTAAATCGTAAATCAAAATGTCTTGTCCACAGAAGTTGCATAAAAATGAATTGAATTTCAAATAGTTACTAAAATTAAATACACAATTGCACGGTGCATATCCATATTGGCGTACTCTTTGCGAAATATGCTTTATCGGCGGTTTCTTGCGTCGGCACCGGCGATTCTTTGCTATAAACAGGTTGGCAGTTACAAAAAGTCAGATAAACACACCAAATTAATTAAGCTATACTGTTTCCAGATATTCATTAGCCTAGAGCCTCTCTGTGCGTAATGCAGGGAGCCTGCCTGTGCATCAAAAAAAAAAAAGAAAAAAAAAGAAAGAAAGAAAAACTGGTATGCAGAGAGACCGCCGGTGCCACGACAAAACCGAATGTAAGTAGTTTTGAAAAATTCCATTTACATTTCTGCCTATTTATCTTTATTATTTGGAAGAATATTGATAAACGAATACAAATAGTGCGCTTGATATGTATGATATCAACGCAAAAACTGGTTAAAGGCTGTGGAAAAAGTCGGGCTAATGTTCCATGTCAGTACACCATCAACAAATTTCATCGGGTTGCGAGCAAAATCGCTGATAATTAAAAAGTTAACACTATAAAATATAGAAAAGACATTCTAATGTGCTCTACTTATTTTGAGCAGCATACCTATGATCATGGATGGCAGCTCGATTTTTCGCCTCCCATACCAACCTGGGCACTGTTTATAGCAAAAAATAGCCGGTGCCAACGCAAAAAAACCGCCGATATAGCAGATGTCGCAAAGAGTGCGTCGATATGGATATGTACTGTGAATTGGAGAGAGCATCCTGAATATGCATGTCATGTAGGGAAGGTTTGAATCCATGAAGATGTTGTCAAAGTACAGCATTTCCCAAACTGAACATGTGCCAGATTCTTTAGTCTATATATCAGAACATTATGTATATGACTTGTTTAACATAATTATAATGTTCGGGAAATCCTTGAAAAAGGATCGAAGAAAACATTCATTCCCAGATTTTTATTTAAAAAAAAACGCCATATACGCTGATCAAACTGGTATTTATCTGCAGTAAAATTATCGTTTAACGTTAAAAGTGCCCTAAATACTGTTATAATTGCGCGTACATATACGTATTTCATCATTTTTCAGACCGAGTAATTTTTGCTATGGGAGGTAATCCACCACTCCGCGATGATAACTTGCCACAGGTGACCGTTATATTTTGGCCTCATTTTCTTGGTAATTATCCCTGCAGATATACATTTATGTTACCAGTTTAATATATTTCATATATCTGAGGGTGCAAATGGTTTCTGATGGTGATATTCGAAGGCAGAACCACCAGAAATCATGTTCTTTTTCCACGGGTGTTTCGTATCCTAATTTACTTGAACCTAACTGTATTTGCCAGTTCGGTAGGTTCATTGATATGACGAATCACGGTTTTCATAGTCTTTAATGTATTTCTTATATCATGATATTGATAGTTTGAAATACAGGTGTACATTAAATAACCTAAAATTGAAAAAGACAATGATATTTTGATCAACAAACATAACAAACAATATAAATAATAATATCATCATATATCATGTATGTTTTTAAGAAAACAGTTACTGAATTTTAGCAAAAGTTGGAATGGAAGAAAAGGTAGATCTATAAAAATATTTTTACAGGTGTTTGTGTGTTAACTAATGACGACTCCTTATTAAAATGATGCTTATTTGTAACAAAAAACATTCCTGACTTTTTTATTTGATAAGTATTGTACTCATCAGAAAACATAGCCTACATTTTTTCAATGTCAGTTCAAGGAAATCCTGTTCCTTTAAACTTTCACATATTGGAATATTTTGACTTTCTTTGCAAACTTTCATAAATTGTTACAAAGTTTGCCTGTTTCTGTTAGACTGTCAAGAACACATGATGTCAGGACATAGAGTGCAAACAGAAGTATTGAAGAAATTGAAATACATTGTATAGCTTTATCTTTTTCATTTTATCAAACCTGGCAATTTTGTTTGTCGATGAACAACTGCTATTGAACAAGACTAGATTTTTTATCTTTACCTTTTGAACAAAATATAGAAGTGTATTGAACACAAAGTTAATAAATTTTATTGTTGTGCATTCTCCATTTCTTGCCACACACAAGTGCATTACATAATGCCTGCATGTACTTCCCTGACATGAATGGGTTACATCAAGTCTTGAAACTGCAAAGCATTGCCCCCATCAGTCCTCTCAGTACTTTGATTCTATACGTTTTCCTTAACAGCAATATTTGCTCCAAAATTTTCATAAACTTCAACAATACTACAAGTACCATTTGACTAATTTTGTGAAAATAAATATTGAAGAGGGGTTCAAATTTTTAAAACTTCTATATTTAATTCTCTGTTTTTCATCCTTATGGGTATTGTTATTTATGACAATTGAAATAATATTATGGCAGTCACTAGTACCTGTACTGAAATTCAAGGTATTCATACATAGAATTTTTGAATTCGTTAAAATTACATCAATCAATGATGGCTTAAAAGTTTTCATAGGACATGATGGTTTGTGTATAACATCTTTGAATCAAATAATTCTGACCGATCTTGAAGCGGTTTTCCTTCCTTAGTACAGTCCAAATCATAGTATATCATGTAATAATCATAAAAGACAAACGTTTATCTAAACGTTTTGTAAAACAGTTACTAAGTTCACTTTCTAATGTTTTAAGAGGTCTGTACATACATGCAATTTCCCATCATTGACAAAGTTTGTTTTTACTAGATTTACCGCATAGGTAATTTTCCATCGCCGTGCTAGAAGGTTTGCAGTCATCGCCGTGCTGGAAGGTTTGCATTTATCGCCCTGCTGGAAGGTTTGCATTTATCGCCGTGCTGGAAGGTTTGCATTTATCGCCCTGCTGGAAGGTTTGCATTCATCGCCATGCTGGAAGGTTTGCATTTATTGCCGTGCTGGAAGGTTTGCATTCATTGCCGTGCTGGAAGGTTTGCATTTATTGCCGTGCTGGAAGGTTTGCATTATTTCATCCCCGTGCTGGAAGGTTTGCATTTATCGCCATGCTGGAAGGTTTGCATTCATCGCCTTGCTAGAGGGTTTGCATTCATCGCCGTGCTGGAAGGTTTGCATTTATCGCCCTGCTGAAAGGTTTGCAATCATCGCCGTGCTGGAAGGTTTGCATTTATCGCCCTGCTGGAAGGTTTGCATTCATCGCCGTGCTGGAAGGTTTGCATTCATCGCCGTGCTGGAAGGTTTGCATTCATCGCCGTGCTGGAAGGTTTGCATTCATCGCCGTGCTGGAAGGTTTGCATTGATCGCCCTGCTGGAAGGTTTGCATTGATCACCCTGCTGGAAGGTTTGCATTCATCGCCGTGCTGGAAGGTTTGCATTTATTGCCGTGCTGGAAGGTTTGCATAATTTCATCCCCGTGCTGGAAGGTTTGCATTTATCGCCGTGCTGGAAGGTTTGCATTCATCGCCTTGCTGGAAGGTTTGCATTCATCGCCGTGCTGGAAGGTTTGCATTCATCGCCGTGCTGGAAGGTTTGCAATCATTGCTGTGCTGGAAGGTTTGCATTTATCGCCCTGCTGGAAGGTTTGCATTCATCGCCCTGCTGGAAGGTTTGCATTTATTGCCGTGCTGGAAGGTTTGCATAATTTCATCCCCGTGCTGGAAGGTTTGCATTTATCGCCCTGCTGGAAGGTTTGCATTCATCGCCGTGCTGGAAGGTTTGTATTCATCGCCGTGCTGGAAGGTTTGCATTCATCGCCTTGCTGGAAGGTTTGCATCATCGCCGTGCTGGAAGGTTTGCATTCATCGCCGTGCTGGAAGGTTTGCATTTATCGCTATGCTGAAAGGTTTGCATTTATGAATGACACAATGTATTTCTTTCACGAAGTTTCAAACAGGTTATTTCTCCTGCGTCTAGTTTAATTTCTGAAAATAAAGAGCAGATCTACAATTTTATCATTTATCATAAATTTTTACAAATTTTGATTTTCAACTGCTCAACAATAAATTTCTTTCTGTTTGGTTCTGACTGAATTCTTCGAAAACAGATGGCACAATTGTAGATTCCTTGCTACTGTCAAGAAATGATTCACTTTTTGTGGTCACCATCAAAAATGGAGTCACTAAATTGAAAAGAGGGCACATTTTATATGCCACCATTCCATACAGCATTCACATGAATAGCACGATTGTTTCTGGCAACAGGTTTCTTGCATTTGTCACATGAGAATCAGAGAGGACCGGGATTTACAGAAATGTCTCCAGCAATCAATAACATCAAAATATGCTGTGTATTATCTGATTACAGTTTATTGGAATCGATGGTGGTTGACTTCCACAGTGTTTGATAAGACAGTACACCGCATATAAAGTACTAAATTCATTGTTGACAAATAAGTATTCTTGCATAAAACCTTTTTTTTTTGCCGATTTTGGGCATGCACAAACAGGGAAAAAGCGTGTACAAACAAGGAGATTCTCGTGAGCACGCGCTGTTGGTGAACGTTTTGAATATGCTGTTGTGGGTCCAACGTAAGCAAATTATGGATCCCGAATCAATTTTGGCCGAAGTCGAAAGGTCCGAGATTTATGGAATCTTTTCATCTGCATATTTATTAAAAATATCATTTTTCAACCTAACTTTACTTTAACTTGTAATAAGCGCTACCTCTCTTGATACGCGACTGAATTGACGTTCCTTATTATTGTATTATTACGCGTATTAGACTCAAAGTAAGTTTACACGCCGCGATTTAATCCCTGAAAATGATAGGCAAACAATAATTTACAAAAATACAATTTCGTTTTCCAAATTAATTTGAGTCGAGAAAGCTGACATGCTAACTTTAAATCTTACACTAAAACTTTTAAAAAATGTTTGTGTCTACTTTACACATCTATGCAGTCTACTGATACAGTGATGGTGTGTAATGTAAAGCATAAACATGACGAAGCGTTTTTCCACAGTTAATGAACATTTGATGAACTGAAGGTATTTATTATATATTTTTCAATTTATTTGTAGATCTCACCAACCATGTTTGAGTTTATAAATCCAATCTAAGTTGATTATATCGATGTTGGAAAAATTCAAATTTTTGTGTTTATCAAACTTTGATCGCGATGGGGTGGGGTGCAAAGCAAAATTTTCTAGTTATAGGCCTAGAGATTTCATTCTTAACGACATGAAGAATATAGGTATTGATACCAGTTTCTATTAAACGGTAATATTTACATTTAAAAAGCGTAAGGGGCAGACTATTAATTTAAACCAAGCAGAATTGTGTTCTGTCGGCACCTCATCTGCAGATTGTGTAAAGACAGGATGCCGTGTAGGGTTATGCCCTTTTCTCATAATTCCGAGCCTCTAAAGCTAAAGTTCCTACCGATATATCGGAAAAAGGGGAAGTCATGCTTATTTTACATATATTTAATATTAAAGAAATTACCACAACAAGAATGTCCGTTCGACATGTATAAAATACGCACTGTTTCTGTATGCCCTGGAAATGCATAAATAAAACATGTGTCCATAACAACCTGAAACGGCCGACTTCGATCGGCTAATGTCAGCTGGATAGTCTTGTTTTTTCGATATTTCCAGCACTTAAGTTGTGTTTTATGCAAGAATAGCGATAACGCACGTTTGTTTCGTGAAACAACATCTGCAGAATCCCTCGGGCTATGTTGGTGCACTCGCCCTACGGGCTCGTGCACCAACCAATCCCTTGGGATTCTGCAGATGTTGTTACACAAAAAAACGTGCGTTAACCCTACAGTGCTCGGATATTCTATGAAGTAATTTTGTTCATTAGTGACTCTGTTATCTTGGGTTAAGCTCATAGTATACATTGTATACCTCGTTACCGTGGAAGGACGACTATTGCTCCCTTCTTTGTATAAAAGAAAGAGAAATGTAAATAAAAGTCTTTGAACCATCTTCAACTTTTAGCCGGAAGTAAAAATCTGGCAAAATGGATGTTGATATATCTCTAGTCACATATATGTCTAGATGTATTGGTTTGAGTTCTAACGTTCAAAAGATAATAAAAAATACCAATTTTGATTCCTCAGCATGCGGGGTTGTCTTAAGCAAAATCGTAGAAATTTTCATTTCGGGTCCTACAGCTAGTCCAAACAGTATATCTGTTTCTTTGTGTTTTTTTTTTATTGTGTGATATATTTTTGTCAAACTTGTTCGAACTCAGTCCGTTTAATAACAAGAGTGTCATGATGACCCTGGATCGCTCACCTGAGTAATATGAGCTACATGTTTCAAATGTCAAAATGATGATAAAATATTAAGAAAGTCAGTAGGTCACATTCATGGTCAATAAAATTCAGTTTTATGATTTGTGTGCAAAACTGCGTATGTCATTAAAATTTCAAGGCTGCATCTTAAAAAACAAGAAAGTAGGTCTGTAGGTCAAGGTCACAGTCAAGTGACATCATATTACTTGGTTTCATCAGGTAATTATAATTAAACAGTCTTGGAAATAGGATCAGATGATTTTTTAAGTATTTTTGCTATATCACTCACATAATAATTAAGTGACCCCAGGATGGGGCCTCTTTTAAGCCCAGGGGCATAATTTGAACAATTTTGGTAGAGGACTACTAGACAAAACATTATACCAAATATCAAAAGCCTAGGGAAAACTTTGAAAATCTTCTTGTACAAAACCACATGGCCTAGGGCTTTGATATTTGGTATGTAGCATCATCTAGTGGTCCTCTACCAAGAATGTTCAAATTTTCCCCCTAGGGTCAAATATGGCCCCGCCCCGGGGTCACATGATTTATATAGAGTTATATAGGGAAAACTTTGAAAATCTTCTTGTACAAAACCACATGGCCTAGGGCTTTGATATTTTGGTATGTAGCATCATCTAGTGGTCCTCTACCAAGATTGTTCAAATTATCCCCCTAGGGTCAAATATGGCCCCGCCCCGGGGGTCCCAAGTTTTACATAGACTTATATAGGAAATAAAGTTTAAAAATCTTCTTGTCTGAAACCACAACACTTAGACCTTTGAGATTTGGTTTGTAGTATTGTCTTATGGTCCTCAACCAAAATTGTTCAAATTGTGAGACCTGCCCTGGGGGTCCCAAGTTTTATATAGGAAAAAGCTTTAAAATCTTCTTGTCTGAAACCATACAACCTAGGCTTTTGATATTTGGTATAATGTATTGTCTAGTAGTCCTCTACCAAAATAGTTCAAATTATGCCCCTGGGCTTAAAAGAGGCCCCATCCTGGGGTCACTTAATTATTATGTGAGTTATATAGCAAAAATACTTAAAAAATCATCTGATCCTATTTCCAAGACTGTTTAATTATAATTACCTGATAACCCCAAGTAATATGATGTCACTTGACTGTGACCTTGACCTACAGACCTACTTTCTTGTTTTTTAAGATGCAGCCTTGAAATTTTAATGACATACGCAGTTTTGCACACAAATCATAAAACTGAATTTTATTGACCATGAATTGACCTACTGACTTTCTTAATATGAACTTAGGTGCTACCTAGAAGACAGAGCTCCCTTGAAAATCACCAGTGCCCCTTGAAAATTAAAGGAGTGCTGCTGGAATTATCTGGAATTATGGATCCGTTTTAGGAGGTTTATGTTGATTAAGATCTATTAAAATATTAAGAATTGATGATAATTCATGATTTCTGAATGAATGTCTTAGAATGCAAGACTAAATCTTGACATGCGAAAACTCTACAAATATGCTATATACGAACTAAAGAAAGTTACGGTTCTTTTTAGAAGGACGAATGTGTCCAATTTTAAGGCAAACATACTGCTATGATAGACGTATGGCATGGGAAAATGAAAATCATTTACAAGTACAAAGCTTGTTTAAAATCCAAAAGACTAGCCATCTTTAAAAGTTAGCGGTGAGAATTTTACCCAGAGAAAATTACTATTTGCCAAAATTCTCGAAAACTGCAGTTTTATTTACTGAACTGCTAAGTTAACAGTCTATGACATTTTATGGTTAATCTTTTAGCACTACTGGTATAGAACAGGAATGATAGTAGGAGCATCTTTGATGTTTATTGATAATTCATAGGCAATAGTTTTTTTGTTTCCTAGTAATAAACTCTGGTCAGTGATTTTTAAGCTTGTGGATGAAATATATGTGAACGGGGAGAAGAGCATAATGTGCTTTTCACAGTTCAATGCCTGTATATTTTGATCTCAAAACCTTTTTTAAAAATAAGTTTTATCTACAGACAGTACATTGGAAACTGACACCACTAACTTGTTAAATTTCACATAAATGACTTTATTTTTTACAATGCTTTCAAAACTCATAATAAGTAAATAAATACAAAAAAAGACTGAAATAAAAAAAAACCTGAAAAAAATGCGTCTGGTGAGGATCGAACTTCCGACCTTTGGGTTTCAACGCGAACTCGCTAACCACTGCACCAATGTGGAAGTATGACGTCATCACCACAAATATAGGTATATATAATAAATTTCAGTTATGGAAGCGTGACGAAAATTGTTTCGCATTGTAAATATTGTATTTTATCTTTTCTTTCTTCGTAGAAAATGTATTTAGCACTAAATTCTTATTATCAGACGCTCATTTACATTTTTATTCAACGTTCAAAGCAGTAAGCAAAACGCTTTTGTCAACCGTAAACAGCAAGCGTCTACTGACGTCTTACTGATTAATTACTATGAGCATTGTGTGCTGGAAGAAACCCGAACAACACCGATTCCAAAAAGTACCACGAATTTTCAACTCTATAGTAATTCTTTACACAGTTTTATTCATTTTGTTTTTCACACGTTTAACCGTAATGCGACGCTGTCGGCGCCGCTTCGGGGCGACGGTAGCTCTGCTAATATTTTATCATCATTTTGACATTTGAAACATGTAGCTCATATTACTCAGGTGAGCGATCCAGGGTCATCATGACACTCTTGTTATTAAACGGACTGAGTTCGAACAAGTTTGACAAAAATATATCACACAATAAAAAAAACACAAAGAAACAGATATACTGTTTGGACTAGCTGTAGGACCCGAAATGAAAATTTCTACGATTTTGCTTAAGACAAACCCGCATGCTGAGGAATCAAAATTGGTATTTTTTATTATCTTTTGAACGTTAGAACTCAAACCAATACATCTAGACATATATGTGACTAGAGATATATCAACATCCATTTTGCCAGATTTTTACTTCCGGCTAAACGTTGAAGATGGTTCAAAGACTTTTATTTACATTTCTCTTTCTTTTATACAAAGAAGGGAGCAATAGTCGTCCTTCCACGGTAACGAGGTATACAATGTATACTATGAGCTTAACCTAAGATAACAGAGTCACTAATGAACAAAATTACTTCATAGAATATCCGAGCCCTACTTATTTGTCAACAATGAATTTAGTACTTTATATGCGGTGTACTGTCTTATCAAACACTGTGGATATCAACCACCATCGATTCCAATAAACTGTAATCAGATAATACACAGCATATTTTGATGTTATTGATTGCTGGAGACATTTCTGTAAATCCCGGTCCTCTCTGATTCTCATGTGACAAATGCAAGAAACCTGTTGCCAGAAACAATCGTGCTATTCATGTGAATGCTGTATGGAATGGTGGCATATAAAATGTGCCCTCTTTTCAATTTAGTGACTCCATTTTTGATGGTGACCACAAAAAGTGAATCATTTCTTGACAGTAGCAAGGAATCTACAATTGTGCCATCTGTTTTCGAAGAATTCAGTCAGAACCAAACAGGAAGAAATTTATTGTTGAGCAGTTGAAAATCAAAATTTGTAAAAATTTATGATAAATGATAAAATTGTAGATCTGCTCTTTATTTCAGAAATTAAACTAGACGAAGGAGAAATAACCTGTTTGAAACTTCGTGAAAGAAATACATTGTGTCATTCATAAATGCAAACCTTCCAGCACGGCCATGAATGCAAACCTTCCAGCACGGCGATGATGCAAACCTTCCAGCAAGGCGATGACTGCAAACCTTCCAGCACGGCGATGAATGCAAACCTTCCAGCACGGCGATGAATGCAAACCTTCCAGCAGGGCGATAAATGCAAACCTTCCAGCACGGGGATGAAATTATGCAAACCTTCCAGCACGGCAATAAATGCAAACCTTCCAGCATGGCGATGAATGCAAACCTTCCAGCAGGGCGATGAATGCAAACCTTCCAGCAGGGCGATGAATGCAAACCTTCCAGCAGGGCGATAAATGCAAACCTTCCAGCATGGCGATGATTGCAAACCTTTCAGCAGGGCGATGAATGCAAACCTTCCAGCAAGGCGATGAATGCAAACCTTCCAGCACGGCGATGAATGCAAACCTTCCAGCAAGGCGATGAATGCAAACCTTCCAGCACGGCAATGAATGCAAACCTTCCAGCAAGGCGATGAATGCAAACCTTCCAGCAGGGCGATGAATGCAAACCTTCCAGCAGGGCAATGAATGCAAACCTTCCAGCAGGGCGATAAATGCAAACCTTCCAGCATGGCGATGATTGCAAACCTTTCAGCAGGGCGATGAATGCAAACCTTCCAGCACGGCGATGAATGCAAACCTTCCAGCAAGGCGATGAATGCAAACCTTCCAGCACGGCGATAAATGCAAACCTTCCAGCACGGGGATGAAATTATGCAAACCTTCCAGCACGGCAATAAATGCAAACCTTCCAGCACGGCAATGAATGCAAACCTTCCAGCACAGCAATAAATGCAAACCTTCCAGCACGGCGATGAATGCAAACCTTTCAGCAAGGCGATGAATGCAAACCTTCCAGCAGGCGAAAAATGCAAACCTTCCAGCACGGCGATAAATGCAAACCTTCCAGCACGGCGATAAATGCAAACCTTCCAGCAGGGCGATAAATGCAAACCTTCCAGCACGGTGATGAAATTATGCAAACCTTCCAGCAGGGCAATAAATGCAAACCTTCCAGCACGGCGATGAATGCAAACCTTCCAGCAGGGCGATAAATGCAAACCTTCCAGCATGGCGATGAATGCAAACCTTCCAGCAGGGCGATAAATGCAAACCTTCCAGCACGGCGATAAATGCAAACCTTCCAGCAGGGCGATAAATGCAAACCTTCCAGCACGGCGATGAATGCAAACCTTCCAGCAGGGCGATGAATGCAAACCTTCCAGCAGGGCGATAAATGCAAACCTTCCAGCACGGCGATGATTGCAAACCTTTCAGCAGGGCGATGAATGCAAACCTTCCAGCAAGGCGATGAATGCAAACCTTCCAGCAAGGCGATGAATGCAAACCTTCCAGCCAGGCGATAAATGCAAACCTTCCAGCACGGGGATGAAATTATGCAAACCTTCAGCACGGCAATAAATGCAAACCTTCCAGCACGGCAATGAATGCAAACCTTCCAGCATGGCAATAAATGCAAACCTTCCAGCACGGCGATGAATGCAAACCTTTCAGCAAGGCGATGAATGCAAACCTTCCAGCAGGGCGACGAATGCAAACCTTCCAGCACGGCGATAAATGCAAACCTTCCAGCACGGCGATAAATGCAACCCTTCCAGCAGGGCGATGAATGCAAACCTTCCAGCACGGCGATGGAAAATTACCTATGCGGTAAATCTAGTAAAAACAAAATGGGAAATTGCATGTATGT
This sequence comes from Mercenaria mercenaria, assembly GCF_021730395.1. Lineage (NCBI taxonomy): Eukaryota > Metazoa > Mollusca > Bivalvia > Venerida > Veneridae > Mercenaria > Mercenaria mercenaria. The sequence continues at coordinate 62,034,148 of NC_069365.1, forward strand.
ACAGACCTCTTAAAACATTAGAAAGTGAACTTAGTAACTGTTTTACAAAACGTTTAGATAAACGTTTGTCTTTTATGATTATTTCATGATATACTATGATTTGGACTATACTAAGAAAGGAAAACCGCTTCAAGATCGGTCAGAATTATTTGATTCAAAGATGTTATACACAAACCATCATGTCCTATGAAAACTTTTAAGCCGTCATTGATTGATGTAATTTTAACGAATTCAAAAATTCTATGTATGAATACCTTGAATTTCAGTACAGGTACTAGTGACTGCCATAACATCATTTCAATTGTCATAAATAACAATACCCATAAGGATGAAAAACAGAGAATTAAATATAGAAGTTTTAAAAATTTGAACCCCTCTTCAATATTTATTCTCACAAAATTAGTCAAATGGTACTTGTAGTATTGTTGAAGTTTATGAAAATTTTGGAGCAAATATTGCTGTTAAGGAAAACGTATAGAATCAAAGTACTGAGAGGACTGATGGGGGCAATGCTTTGCAGTTTCAAGACTTGATGTAACCCATTCATGTCAGGGAAGTACATGCAGGCATTATGTAATGCACTTGTGTGTGGCAAGAAATGGAGAATGCACAACAATAAAATTTATTAACTTTGTGTTCAATACACTTCTATATTTTGTTCAAAAGGTAAAGATAAAAAATCTAGTCTTGTTCAATAGCAGTTGTTCATCGACAAACAAAATTGCCAGGTTTGATAAAATGAAAAAGATAAAGCTATACAATGTATTTCAATTTCTTCAATACTTCTGTTTGCACTCTATGTCCTGACATCATGTGTTCTTGACAGTCTAACAGAAACAGGCAAACTTTGTAACAATTTATGAAAGTTTGCAAAGAAAGTCAAAATATTCCAATATGTGAAAGTTTAAAGGAACAGGATTTCCTTGAACTGACATTGAAAAAATGTAGGCTATGTTTTCTGATGTGTACAATACTTATCAATTAAAAAAGTCAGGAATGTTTTTTGTTACAAATAAGCATCATTTTAATAAGGAGTCGTCATTAGTTAACACACAAACACCTGTAAAAATATTTTTATAGATCTACCTTTTCTTCCATTCCAACTTTTGCTAAAATTCAGTAACTGTTTTCTTAAAAACATACATGATATATGATGATATTATTATTTATATTGTTTGTTATGCTTGTTGATCAAAATATCATTGTCTTTTCCAATTTTAGGTTATTTAATGTACACCTGTATTTCAAACTATCAATATCATGATATAAGAAATACATTAAAGACTATGAAAACCGTGATTCGTCATATCAATGAACCTACCGAACTGGCAAATACTGTTAGGTTCGAGTAAATTAGGATACGAAACGCCCGTGGAAAAAGAACAAGATTTCTGGTGGTTCTGCCTTCGAATATCACCATCAGAAACCATTTGCACCCTCAGATATATGAAATATATTAAACTGGTAACATAAATGTATATCTGCAGGGATAATTACCAAGAAAATGAGGCCAAAATATAACGGGCACCTGTGGCAAGTTATCATCGCGAAGTGGTGGATTACCTCCCATAGCAAAAATTACTCGGTCTGAAAAATGATGAAATTTGTAAATTGTAATGACTTATTTTTGTGAACCTTATATTTGTGATTGGTATGTTTTTTGTGTACTTTCAGCATTCACTCATTTTAATTAACCTTTAAACGTAAACATGCATATTTCATTGTAGAAAAACAAAAAGGGTCATTACTTACACCATGGGGCCGTATAAATGGACTAAATTCGCCCAGTAAAGCAAAGCAAATGGCGTCGAAACTATATAAGGGAGCTAACTCTTCAACGACTAGGGAAGCCCATCAAGGTTTAAAACAACTAAAACCAAAGCATTATGTACGTCGTCTTAAGACCTGCACCAAACATCACACTCCAGAATATAGTAAACAAGAGCGCCGCCAAGCGGGGCAATATACGCCCGAAGGCTTACATCATAGGATGGGAGCAAAATTTTAAGAACTTGACTGTTGTAGCCCCAAAGGACTGGAACAACAAAAGGAAAACTTCAAAAAACAAATCTAAGTCCACAAAAAAAATAATCAAAGTCTACAAAAAAATCCTTATCAGGTACAGGTATGTAAAAATACACCTTAAAATTGGAGGTAACATCCATGTTGTACCACAGAAAAGTGGTCTCGGTTTTTCCCTACCGCCAATAATAAAAAAGTTTCAAAATAAGCTATTTATAGTAACATAAAAGGGAAGTAATTCCAAAAAAAATTATTGTAAGTACAAAAAAAAGAGATATGCCAAATAAAAACAAGAGCACTGCAATGCAGAGCAATACACACAAAGGAAAGTCATATATGACCCTTGACCCTTAAGTGTGACCTTGACCTTGAAGCGAGTCATCCGGAACATGCGCTCTGCACATCGTTACAATGTGGTGAACATTTGTGTCAAGTTTCTTTGAAATCCTTCAAGGGGTTCAAGAGTTACAGAGCGGACACGAAACAAACTGATATGACCTTTGACTCCTAAGTGTGACCTTGACCTTGAAGCGAGACATCCAAAACATGTGCTCTGCACATCGTCTTGGTGTGGTGAACATTTGTGTAAAGTTTCCTTGAAATCCTTCAAGGGGTTCAAGAGTTACAGAGCGGACACGAAATTGCTAACGGACAGAAGGACGGACAGACGGACACCAGCGTCATAACATAATACGTCCATTCGGGCGTATAAAAAAAGTACGCAACTGAAAACACAAATTGAAATACACATATTCTTTTGCTGCAAATCATCCATGACCTGACCCCCAATGCAAATTGTTACAATAATGATATGTTAAAATAGGCTTGAAAATTACGAAACCACCCTTTTACTGCTATACGGAGTTCCGTTATTATATCATCAATTCACTTAATTGAAGTATTTGATAGTCCTATTAGAAATAAATTTATCATGTTATTAATTATTCGACAAAAGTATCTACTAAGCGATCGGGTATCAAAATTCTTCCGCATTTCTTCATTTGTATAATTAGCGAGTACGTTTTGCACGTGACTGAATGCAATTAACCTTTGTATCAGTCAAACTGACAAACAAACTAGCCATAATTTTCACGGTTTGGGGACTTGGAAAAGTGTTCACGATGTTAAAACAGATTTTGAAACCATACATGTATGTTCATAATAAATACAGTTACATTAACAGTATCTGACTGAAATTCATTAAGAGACCATTCCATTAAGAGACCACTTCTTAGCAGTCCCTTGGGTGGTCTCTTAATACAATGTCGACTGTATACGGAATTCCATAATACCATATATTAACTCAATTAAATTATTTTAATAGTGTCATTAAAATAAATCTATCCTGTTCCGTTCCGTTCCGTTAAATACCATTACCTATATTGGTATTGGTATTTTGCGGAACGGAACGGAACCAACTTAAAAGATATCACATTCAACTGTAACTTCAGTATAATGACCTGCTTTTATTTTGTAAAACTGTTGACAGAAGTTTGCAACACTTTTGACAATTTTTTTTTCATTAAAACGCTTTACAAATGAATGCATATTTCTGTACTATAAACCACCCATGGTGTACGTACAGCAACAGTATTTCGTGATTTGATTTAATACAAGAAATTAAGTTGAATAAACTACATAGATATGCTTCCATAGTTATTATACAGATCTAATTCGGTTCCTGCGACGTTTCTTTGGGTACGTGTTTTAGTTATGTGTTAAGAATTTAAGAATATTCGACTCGTATATTATTTTATCAAGTAAAATGAACACTGTCGTTTTTTCAACTTACTTGATGAAAATATTTCATTACATATTTAAATAAAAAAATCACTGAAAATATGAAAAATGGAAACCTGTAAGGCCTGAAAAAGTTACTTGTTTCCGCTAACGGCTCTGAAAAAAAATAGGGTAGGTAAGTAGACAAACTTTTTTTTTGTTTGTTTGGGCATCAGACCATGTGAGAACTACTTGAAATTTCTTGTTATATCTTAAACTTTATTCAGTATGTAAAATTTATTTAAGTGTTCCCATATTATAAAAGATAATTAAAAAGGGCATCTTTGTACTAGTTTCAGGGGTGTTAACGGAAAACTTTGAAAATCTTCATGTCCAAAACCACAAGGCATAGAGCCTTAATAGTTGGCCTGCGGTATCATCTAATGGTCCTCTATACAGATTGATTGTTCAAAATAAGCACCTGGGATGAAAAGAGGCCCCATCCCGGGGGTCCCACGTTTTACATAGACTTATATAGAAAAAAACTTAAACATTTTCTTGTCTGAAACCAAAAGACCTAGGCCTTTGATATTTAGTATGTAGCATTGCCTTTTGGTTCCCTACCAAAATTGTTCAAATTAAGCCCCTGGGGTAAAAAGAGGCTTTGGGGGTCTCAAGTTTTACATAGACTTACATAGGAAAAAACTTTTAAAAATCTTCTTGACTGAAAATTCAAGGCCTAGGCTTTTCATATTTAGTATGTAGCATTGCCTAGTGGCTCTCTAACAAGATTGCTCAAGCTATGCTCCTGGGGGTGGGGGGAAAGAGGCCCCGTCCAGAGGGTCATGTAGTAATCTTCAAGTAATGATTACATCTCACACATTATGATTTAACTTCTGGTGATGTTTATAACATATTCAGATTAGTCATTTCTACATTAGATGCAGCTGAGCTTTATTCCTGAATTGGTTCCGTTCCGTTCCGCAAAGTACCATTAGCTATATAGGTAATGGTATTTTGCGGAACGGAACGGAACAAGAAATATCTTACTTGATGTGATTTCAGCTTGTACAACAGACAACCAACAGACTAGTTTCAAGCACTGCTTCTGCAGCAAATACGTTTTGCAAGCATTTGCACCCATTCTCAGTTTCTAATTTTGTAAATAGTACATAGAATCAGTGGTAACAAGTTGCTAACTATCTCTGGGTAGGTGAAAAGATAATCATGTGTAATCTTCAAGTAATGAATTACATCTACACATTATGATTTAACTTCTGATGATGTTTATAACATATTCAGACTAGTCAGTTCTATATTAGATGCAGCTGAGCTTTATTCCTGACTTGGTTCCATTCCGTTCCGCAAAGTACCATTAGCTATAAAGGTAATGGTATTTTGCGGAACGGAACGGAACAAGAAATATTTATTGATGTGATTTCAGCTTGTACCAACAGACAACCAACAGACTAGTTTCAAGCACTGCTTCTGCAACAAATACGTTTTGCAAGCATTGGCACCCATTCTCAGTTTCTAATTTTGTACATAGTAAATAGAATTAGAGTAACAAGTATACACCTACAATCTGTAAGTGAAAAGAAGAATGGTCTTCCTGTAATCGTCAAGTAAGGATTACATCTGACACATTATGATTTAACTTCTGGTGTTATTTATAACATATTAAGACTAGTCAGTTCTACATTAGATGCAGCTGAGCTTTATTCCTGACTTGGTTCCGTTCCGTTTCGCAAAGTACCATTAGCTATATAGGTAATGGTATTTTGCGGAACGAAACGCAACAAGAAATATTTTGCCTGATGTGATTTCAGCTTGTACCACAGACGACCAACTGACTAGTTTCAAGCACTGCTTCTGCAACAAACACGTTTTGCAAGCATTGGCACCCATTCTCAGTTTCTAATTTTGTAGACAGTACATAGAATTAGAGTAACAAGTATGCACCTACAATCTGTAAGTGAAAAGAAGAATGGTCTTTCTGTAATCGTCAAGTAATGGATTACATCTGACAATTATGATTTAACTTCGATGTTTATAACATTTCAGATAAGTCATTCTACATTAGATGCAGCTGAGCTTTATTCCTGACTTGGTTCCGTTCCGTTTCCGCAAAGTACCATTAGCTATATAGGTAATGGTATTTTGCGGAACGAAACGAACAAGAAATATTTTACTTGATGTGATTTCAGCTTGTACCACAGACAACCAACGACTAGTTTCAAGCACTGCTTCTGCAGCAAATACGTTTTGCAAGCATTGGCACCCATTCTCAGTTTCTAATTTTGTAAATAGTACATAGAATCCGAGTAACAAGTATACACCTACAATCTGTAAGTGAAAAGAAGAATAATCTTGTTGTAATCTTCAAGTAAGGATTACATCTCACAAATTATGATTTAACTTCTTGTGATGTTAATAACATATTCAGACTAGTCAGTTCTACATTAGATGCAGCTGAGCTTTATTCCTGACTTGGTTCCATTCCGTTCCGCAAAGTACCATTAGCTATATAGGTAATGGTAGTTTGCGGAACGGAACGGAACAAGAAATATTTGATTGATGTGATTTCAGCTTGTACCACAGACGACCAACTGACTAGTTTCAAACACTGCTTCTGCAACAAATACGTTTTGCAAGCATTGGCACTCATTCTCAGTTTGTTATTTAGTAGATAGTAAATAGAATCAGAGTAAACAAGTATACACCTACAATCTGTAAGTGAAAAGAAGAATGGTCTTGCTGTAATTGTCAAGTAAGGATTGCATCTGACACGTTATGATTTAACTTCTGTTGATGTTTATAACATATTCAGACTAGTCAGTTCTACATTAGATGCAGCTGAGCTTTATTCCTGACTTGGTTCCATTCCGTTCCGCAAAGTACCATTAGCTATATAGGTAATGGTATTTTGCGGAACGGAACGGAACAAGAAATATTTGATTGATGTGATTTCAGCTTGTACCACAGACGACCAACTGACTAGTTTCAAGCACTGCTTCTGCAACAAATAAGTCTTGCAAGCATTGGCACCAGTTCTCAGTTTGTAATTTTGTAGATAGTACATAGAATCCGAGTAACAAGTATGCACCTACAACATGTAAGTGAAAAGAAGAATGGTCTTGCTGTAATCTGTCAAGTAAGATTCAACTGACACTTATGATTTAACTTCTGGTTGATGTTTATAACATATTCGGATAGTCATTTTACATTAGATGCACTGAGCTTTATTCCTGACTTGGTTCCGTTCCGTTCCGCAAAGTACCATTAGCTATATAGGTAATGGTATTTTGCGGAACGGAACGGAACAAGAAATATTTTACTTGATGCGATTTCAGCTTGTACCACAGACAACCAACTGAGTAGTTTCGTGCACTGATTCTGCAGCTCATATGTTTTGCAAGCATTGAGACAAATTTTGTAGATAGTACATAGAGTTACAATTATATTGATACAGCTACAATTAAACTGTAAGTGAAAAGAAGAACAGTCTTCATTTGTCACTAACATGCGACTATACCAGGACAATGAATCGAATGCGCTAGGTTATTTTTATCAAAGATGGTGGTCTGATTAGTTTGAAAGCAATTTTTTTTACATTTTGATTATACCCCGTGGGGTGCCTCTTAACTTGTTCCGTTCCGCAAAGTACCATTAGCCCGTTTTTCCAACTGTTTGGAACTCTAGAAATACGCAATGAGTAATTAAAGAGGTCACACAAGGAGCCGGATAGTTCTAGAGAAAGCTCACGAAGGATACGATTATTTATACTATCAGGGCCTGCAGCTTTACCTAGTTGAAGAAATTGTAAAACAGATATTACTTCATCTGGGGAAATAGTAATAATAACAAGGAGGTCGTGATCAACAGCTTGTGGGTGTGGCAGCGGGGGTGCTGAGTTCTCATCTATACGTGTTTGACCAACAAAAAAGTCATTGAACAAGTTGGCTTTACCAGGCATATCTTCAATAATTTTATCATCATATGACAAGGGAGGAATAGAGGAGGATGAATATGGTTTTATGAAAGATTTCAAACAAGACCACCAAGTTTTGTTGGTTTGAGGTTCTGATTTTAACTTTTTAGAAAGAAGATCCAACTGTTGACTCTTTGCAACACGGATTTTGTTAACTATAAGATTGCGGAGGTTTCGAAATTTTTCCCAGTGATACGGAGTGTTTCTTTGTCTTGCCTTTCTATAGTAACGTTTACGTTTCCTAATTAGTAATCTGATTTCATTCGTGAACCAAGATGGTTCACCCTCTCTGATCAGTACTTTTCTGTTCGGGATACATATTTTGGCATTCTCAATAATTTTATTTGCAATGTTTTCCGTGTACTTATCAATATCCTCATGTTTGAGAGAGTCCCAGTAAAATGTTGATGTTATTTGCCTAAGTCTGTCGTAGTTACCCTTATCGAATATCCAAACATGGCGGTAAAATGGTGGAAATTTTGCCTTTTTAAAATGCCCACCTTCGGGAGCATAATAAATAAAAAAGAGGCATTTGCAGTTATGAAGATAAGAAACATTATATTTTATTACGAATTTATTTGGCGGGAATCTATTTTTCAGATCATACATATTAATTATATTAATCTCTAATCTATATTATCAAACATTCAAGCTCTATACGAATTATTGTTCCTTGTCGGTCTGCTGTTAATAACTTGCATTTCACAAATGTTGGACTTAAAGTCGCATAAACACACATTGGCATAGAGGGTATTCGTAATGAATATGCATGAGTCTAAGATGGCGGCGCCCTACTGGTAATGAGAATAGGGTGCCTTTGACAGTACCCTTGTATCCATTATCAGCTCAGTCAAGCGTAAATTGTCAGCCATCAGTCAATTATTTGTTGAATATTGTATTCAAGAAAAAGATTATATCATTTGCTGTGTGTGCGGATGAGAACATCCGGCTCTCGGGGTAACTGTTCATGTTGTAACTCGATAGAGTCTCGTTAACGCTGGGCATTCGAAATCTGCACTTATAACCAGCGAAAGAGTTTTGTAATCGTAGGGAATTGTGAAATGTTTATATACTGGTCCGATAATCCGTCCTCCAGGCTCATATTTTTCAACGAGGCTATTGTGCGTCGTCTAATTGTCCATGTTCCGCCCAAACTCATGATTAGTTTATTTGTTTATTTCTTATGCAGAAATAGAACAGAACATTTTCCATTTTTATACTATGATGCAGAATGAAGTATATTTCAAACAACCTCGTAGTTTGCTTATCAGAAACAATTATGTACGGTAAATACATCATGTTTCATCAATCAAATTCCTCATCACCGTGTTTCAAATGCTTATCAATTCTTTACACTCATAAAGTATATCGGATATGCCCAACATTGTTGCCTACAGTGTATTACAAACGCTACAATTAATCAAAACTATTCCCAAGACACGGAATTATCTGAAATAACAGGTAGGTAAGGCCTCTATGAATTCAAACAAGTTCACCATTTTGTAGATAATGTGAAATGCGTGAAATCTTCCCTGTACACGTTAGGTAAGAGAATACATCTATAACTTCTTTACTACACTACAAATTCTATCTGAACGATGTGTGAGGTCCATTTTATTCGAAACAGCGGTAGCAAATATATCGGGCGCGCTCAGTTGACCATCGAATGTACTACGGTACATAACCAATATTCTTTGAGGTTTGCTTAACGTTGATTTCATTGTTCTAAATCATGTGTGTAAAAGGGTGAACTTATACGTAGAAATTCTTTATTACTGCACTCATCTTGCCGCAAAATGCAGAACGAAAAACTTCAAATATTATGCTTCAAGTAATTTGATTATTTATTTCAAGTCAAATCGAAGTTGTTTATTATTTTCCTGACGATTCGGACGAAAATTTGAAATTAAAGACTGGCTGGTCGCACTGTTTTACTATACTCTTACAAGTTAATTTAGTGTAAAAATATCAATAAAATTGTTAAGTCGGCCATGAAATGATTTTCGTAGATTCTTTTTTAATCATTATATTCTTAAAAAGATTTGCCATTCTATCTATGAAGAATTTAAAAGTATTAAGTTAATCCAACCTACGATATTAAAACGCTGCATTTTATGAACATGCATTGGTCAGTTTACGGCGGTACATCTGTACATAGAGGAGAAAGTTAAAGCAATACAAATGATGTCAGGCTACTGTTAAAAGTTGACGTTTAAACCTGGCAGGGCGATGTGTGGGGTCCTATGCCAGTTTTATACGTAAATATTTGCCTTGCAATTTTGGATTGAGAACGGTTTAATGGACGAAGGTATATGCGATTAGCTTATGCTGGAAACTGACAAATAATCATATCTGTCAAACTTTGACTTTCCACGTGCAGTTTAGGAAAAACGTTAGGGGTTTATACATAAAATGATAATCTTCAGGATGTTTTCATTCATTTATAACTTTATCAAGAACGTAATAAGATGGAAAAAAACTTCCGTTTAACATTGAAATGTGTTATTTGATGTAGTCAAAGAGTAATATATATACAAAAAAAAAGGAAAACGTGATTTGATTTTCATATTCCAAAGAAAAAAAGAGAGAAACAAAATTAAATGAAGTAAATATGTGTGAAAACAATGATGTATTTATTTCACAATTATGCAGATTTATTAAATGAGGAAAGTGTAACTAAAAGCGGACAATGATGAAACGTTCATATTTGACGATTTTGTGGACGTTTTTAGTGATTGTGATATTTGCAAGGGAAATCCAGTGTAGACGGGGAAGGAGAAAAAGAGACAAGTATGGACTTAAATTTTCAGATTGTGGTAAATATACTTTTCTAAATTTACATTTTAACTTTACTAAATATTCCATGCTATATGTAAAAAAAAAAAGATCTCAACCTTTGGTTATAAAATTGAAATTTGCCGTGTAATTCTAAATTAAAATTTGCCGTGTAATTCAATCAAGTTTTCACCTCACTTTGTAAAAGTGTTTTGAAACGTGTTTCATTGAGTGACATTTGTTTGGGTTTTGGCATATTTTAGATAGACTAACAATTCCTTTCCATGGAATTAATTTTTGTTTACAGAAATAGACAAAACAACGAGTTTTTTTCTTCATGCAACTATTATAATAAACATAATATGTGATTTTTTAACAATTCGTTGTTAATCATGTGTGTTGTTTGTAGTATGACAGGACTGAAATGAAACTGAAATATAATCACCATAGAGTACACACAGAAGAGAATCAAGGATTTCGTTGGTCTAGATACATTTTCTTAAGCTCGACATAATTATTTATGAGATCCGTACTTGTGTTAACATGATTATTGTGTTAATGGATTGAAACAATTAACGGACACGACCTGGTATATATTATTTGGTGGTAAAGATAAACATTATGATAAATGACATTTCCATAAATTATTGCAATTTACAACAACACTTCAAAGTAAAACACACAAGTGTATAATTATGTCATGAATAAAAACAAACATACTTTATTCTCTTAACAACAGAAGTACAAAAAATTGTCAAACAAAAACATAAGCGAACCCGTCTTGTTCTTTTTTCTTTTTTTTTAATAGGACAATGCGATCTTAAAAAAAATGTTTACATTCAAATTTGCAGAACTAATGAAAGGTAAAGATTAAAACATCCGTTCCTCAATAGTGATTTTGTAGCGGTTAAATCAATATTCCATTCACATTTCAAACCTTCAGGTGATTTTAGAGTAAAACAAAACCACTGGCGGTCTCTCTGATAACAGAGTAGATTTGCTGCGTGCATGTACCTTCATGTCATGTTTGACATGTTAACAACGTAAAAACTTATGAATGGGTTTACGCAAGGAATGTTTGGCGCGTGCCATTAATTTCAACACTGTGTAGGGTCAACAAAATTACCCACATATAACGTGCAAAAATAAACACGACCCCATAACTTATTTTTTTTATCTGTGTTAAAGTTCTTTGCACATTAATAGCCGAACAAATCTCAAGTTGGATACGGTTTAGATCAACTGAAATTGACTATTACTTTGAACTATTTTTTGATTCCCATCAGCTATAAATATGTTTGAAAAGTAGTTGAAAAAAATATTTAAAATACAACACGTGTTTTAGGAAACCCCTATAGGGGCCTAATAAGTTTGTAATAAATATGCATCATCCAAATGCTTCTCATGGTTTTGGAACGATGATAACAATGGAAATTCAAAGTGTCCAAATACGCAGGAGGTAGCGAGAAGCAGTTGCAGGGCAAAAAAAAAATGCAGACAACTTAATTAATACTTACCACGTACCGTGATTACGGCAGTCATAGGTCTCGCCAGATAATATCTATTTCAAATAACGCTTTATTGCAACGACTGCATATTGGCATAAACATTTCGGGATCAACGTTCGTATCAGCACCTCGATGGCACACAGCGGCATCTCCCGGCTAAATGTACATTAAATAGAATTTCTAATCGCCCAGAATACCTATGGTTATCTTATATTTTGTGCGATAGTTCATGTACCGTTTAAAGAAAACTGGTTTCATTCAAATTCTAATTACTGACAATTTCGTGTATAATATCATTAACATTCAAAAGTATCAAATTGTGGTACGGTAGAAATTCATTAATCGGTATCAAATGTATGAAGGTTATCTTATCAGGGGATACATTAATCGGTGTTAATATGGCTGGCATGTGCGTTTCAAATTTTGACAGAAGTGTCAACACATTATAAATCCATAAGAGCTACTAGGCACGACCCCCGTGTCAGTCAAAATTTACTGATATGTCAGTATTTTGAAGGTAACAGGGATTAAAGTACAGATATATTTGACACGTCGACAGTTAACAAAAAATACACGTTTTTTTTGTTGTTGTTTTTTGACAAGGAATAACTACGTGAATTCATGTATGCAACCATCACATACAGATCGCTTTTACACGACCTATACCTGCTAAAGGTAATAAGACAAAATTATTGTTCTGATATGCTATCCAAAAGTGAGTTATCTCAGTTTCAATTTCAGAAAACAAAACAGCCAATCACAGACTGTTGTAAACTGCAAAGATTCACTAATCCGTTAAGTTTTAGCAAGGCAGGTTTTTTTGCTAAAAAAGACTGGGTGAAAATGGTAAACCACGGCATTCTCTGTTCAAAAATAACATCACAAAATATTTGTGAGCTGTTTATTTAACTTATAGATGTACTTACTTAACTTATACACATGAAAAATGTGGACCGTTGATTTAAAAAAAAAAATCAGCAAAAAAACACTCGAAATATTCCTTTTTTACGTTATGTGTGACCTGCTGAAATAAGCCATTTTTGCCGAATATCAAGTTCAATATCCGCCAAAGGTGACTAGTCACGATGACATAGCAAAATAGACTATAGATTTCTAGCACAAAATAAATCCATATGCAAACAGTAATTCGTATTCTCAGCATTTTCTCACTAAATATGACAGTCTACGTTTCAGATGTTCAGCATAATAATTGTACTTCACAAAGAAAATGCAAATCATGCAAACGAACTTGACAAAATATCAAGCACATTGAATAAAAAACTTTAATTCTAACACGATCCGCAGCAATTGCTATATAAACATCTAGCGAAACATATA